>NC_134835.1:400062-435650 GCF_004210375.1 Tachypleus tridentatus
CAGGACAGTGTATAATAACAAGGTTCCGGGACAGTGGATATAATAACAAGGTTCCAGGACAGTGTATGATAACAAGGTTCCAGGACAGTGTATGATAACAAGGTTCCAGGACAGTGTATGATAACAAGGTTCCAGGACAGTGTATGATAACAAGGTCTCCAGGACAGTGTATGATAACAAAGGTTCCACAGTGTATGATAACAAGGTTCCAGGACAGTGTATGATAACAAGGTTCCAGGGACAGTGTATGATAACAAGGTTCAGGGACAGTGTATGATAACAAGGTTCCAGGACAGTGTATGATAACAAGGTTCCAGGACAGTGTATGATAACAAGGTTCCAGGACAGTGTATGATAACAAGGTTCCAGGACAGTGTATGATAACAAGGTTCCAGGACAGTGTATGATAACAAGGTTCCAGGACAGTGTATGATAACAAGGTTCCAGGACAGTGTATGATAACAAGGTTCCAGGACAGTGTATGATAACAAGGTTCCAGGACAGTGTATGATAACAAGGTTCCAGGACAGTGTATGATAACAAGGTTCCAGGACAGTGTATGATAACAAGGTTCCAGGACAGTGTATGATAACAAGGTTCCGGGACAGTGTATAATAACAAGGTTCCGGGACAGTGTATGATAACAAGGTTCCAGGACAGTGTATGATAACAAGGTTCCGGGACAGTGTATGATAACAAGGTTCCAGGACAGTGTATGATAACAAAATTCCAGGACAGTGTATAATAACAAGGTTCCGGGACAGTGTATGATAACAAGGTTTCAGGACAGTGTATGATAACAAGGTTCCGGGACAGTGTATGATAACAAAGTTCCAGGACAGTGTATAATAACAAGGTTCCGGGACAGTGTATGATAACAAGGTTCCAGGACAGTGTATGATAACAAGGTCCCAGGACAGTGTATGATAACAAAGGTCCGGAAGAGTGTATGATAACAAGGTTCCGGGACAGTGTATAATAACAAGGTTCCAGGACAGTGTATGATAACAAAGGTCCGGGACAGTGTATGATAACAAGGTTCAGGGAAAGTGTATGATAACAAAGTTCCAGCACAGTGTATAATAACAAGGTTCCGGGACAGAGTATGATAACAAAGTTCCAGGACAGTGTATAATAACAAGGTTCCGGGACAGTGTATGATAACAAGGTTTCAGAACAGTGTATGATAACAAGGTTCCAGGACAGTGTATGATAACAAAGGTCCGGGACAGTGTATGATAACAAAAGTCCGGGACAGTGAATGATAACAAGGTTCCAGGACAGTGTATGATAACAAAGGTCCGGGACAGTGTATGATAACAAAGGTCTGGGACAGTGTATGATAACAAGGTTCCAGGACAGTGTATGATAACAAGGTTCCGGGACAGTGTATAATAACAAGGTTCAGGGAGAGTGTATGATAACAAGGTTCCGGGACAGTGTATGATAACAAGGTTCAGGGACAGTGTATGATAACAAGGTTCCAGGACAGTGTATGATAACAAGGTTCCAGGACAGTGTATGATAACAAAGATCCAGGACAGTGTATAATAACAAGGTTCCGGGACAGTGTATGATAACAAGGTTCCAGGACAGTGTATGATAACAAGGTTCCGGGACAGTGTATGATAACAAGGTTCCAGGACAGTGTATGATAACAAAGTTCCAGGACAGTGTATGATAACAAGGTTCCAGGACAGTGTATGATAACAAGGTTCCAGGACAGTGTATGATAACAAAGTTCCAGGACAGTGTATAATAACAAGGTTCCGGGACAGTGTATGATAACAAGGTTCCAGGACAGTGTATGATAACAAGGTTCCAGGACAGTGTATGATAACAAGGTTCCAGGACAGTGTATGATAACAAAGTTCCAGGACAGTGTATAATAACAAGGTTCCGGGAGAGTGTATGATAACAAGGTTTCAGGACAGTGTATGATAACAAGGTTCCGGGACAGTGTATGATAACAAAGTTCCAGGACAGTGTATAATAACAAGGTTCCGGGACAGTGTATGATAACAAGGTTCCAGGACAGTGTATGATAACAAGGTTCCAGGACAGTGTATGATAACAAAGGTCCGGAAGAGTGTATGATAACAAAGTTCCGGGACAGTGTATAATAACAAGGTTCCAGGACAGTGTATGATAACAAAGGTCCGGGACAGTGTATGATAACAAGGTTCAGGGAGAGTGTATGATAACAAGGTTCCGGGACAGTGTATGATAACAAGGTTCCGGGATAGTGTATGATAACAAGGTTTCGGGACAGTGTATGATAACAAGTTCCAGGACAGTGTATGATAACAAAGTTCCAGGACAGTGTATGATAACAAAGGTCCGGGACAGTGTATGATAACAAGGTTCCAGGACAGTGTATGATAACAAGGTTCCTGGACAGTGTATGATAACAAAGGTCCAGGACAGTGTATGATAACAAGGTTCAGGGAAAGTGTATGATAACAAAGTTCCAGGACAGTGTATAATAACAAGGTTCCGGGACAGAGTATGATAACAAAGTTCCAGGACAGTGTATAATAACAAGGTTCCGGGACAGTGTATGATAACAAGGTTCCAGAACAGTGTATGATAACAAGGTTCCAGGACAGTGTATGATAACAAAGGTCCGGGACAGTGTATGATAACAAAAGTCCGGGACAGTGAATGATAACAAGGTTCCAGGACAGTGTATGATAACAAAGGTCCGGGACAGTGTATGATAACAAGGTTCCGGGACAGTGTATGATAACAAGGTTCCAGGACAGTGTATAATAACAAGGTTCCAGGACAGTGTATGATAACAAGGTTCCGGGACAGTGTATGATAACAAGGTTCCGGGACAGTGTATGATAACAAGGTTCCAGGACAGTGTATGATAACAAGGTTCCAGGACAGTGTATGATAACAAAGTTCCAGGACAGTGTATAATAACAAGGTTCCGGGACAGTGTATGATAACAAGGTTCCAGGACAGTGTATGATAACAAGGTTCCGGGACAGTGTATGATAACAAGGTTCCAGGACAGTGTATGATAACAAAGTTCCAGGACAGTGTATAATAACAAGGTTCCGGGACAGTGTATGATAACAAGGTTTCAGGACAGTGTATGATAACAAGGTTCCGGGACAGTGTATGATAACAAAGTTCCAGGACAGTGTATAATAACAAGGTTCCGGGACAGTGTATGATAACAAGGTTCTAGGACAGTGTATGATAACAAGGTTCCAGGACAGTGTATGATAAGGTCCGGAAAGTGTATGATCCAGGACAGTGTATGATAACAAGGTTCCAGGACAGTGTATGATAACAAGGGTCCAGGACAGTGTATGATAACAAGGTTCCGGGACAGTGTATGATAACAAGGTTCCAGGACAGTGTATGATAACAAGGTTCCAGGACAGTGTATGATAACAAGGTTCCAGGACAGTGTATGATAACAAGGTTCCAGGACAGTGTATGATAACAAGGTTCCAGGACAGTGTATGAAGGTTCCGGGACAGTGTATGATAACAGGACAGTGTATGATAACAAGGTTCCAGGACAGTGTATGATAACAAGGTTCCAGGACAGTGTATGATAACAAGGTTCCAGGACAGTGTATGATAACAAGGTTCCGGGACAGTGTATGATAACAAGGCTCCGGGACAGTGTATGATAACAAGGGTCCGGGACAGTGTATGATAACAAGGTTCCAGGACAGTGTATGATAACAAAGTTCTAGGACAGTGTATGATAACAAGGTATGATAACAAGGTTTCAGGACAGTGTATGATAACAAGGTTCCAGGACAGTGTATGATAACAAAGTTCCAGGACAGTGTATAATAACAAGGTTCCGGGACAGTGTATGATAACAAGGTTCCAGGACAGTGTATGATAACAAGGTTCCAGGACAGTGTATGATAACAAAGGTCCGGAACAGTGTATGATAACAAGGTTCCGGGACAGTGTATAATAACAAGGTTTCAGGACAGTGTATGACAACAAAGGTCCGGGACAGTGTATGATAACAAGGTTCAGGGAGAGTGTATGATAACAAGGTTCCGGGATAGTGTATGATAACAAGGTTTCGGGACAGTGTATGATAACAAGGTTCCAGGACAGTGTATGATAACAAAGTTCCAGGACAGTGTATGATAACAAAGGTCCGGGACAGTGTATGATAACAAGGTTCCAGGACAGTGTATGATAACAAGGTTCCAGGACAGTGTATGATAACAAAGGTCCGGGACAGTGTATGATAACAAGGTTCAGGGAGAGTGTATGATAACAAAGTTCCAGGACAGTGTATAATAACAAGGTTCCGGGACAGAGTATGATAACAAAGTTCCAGGACAGTGTATAATAACAAGGTTCCGGGACAGTGTATGATAACAAGGTTTCAGAACAGTGTATGATAACAAGGTTCCAGGACAGTGTATGATAACAAAGGTCCGGGACAGTGTATGATAACAAAAGTCCGGGACAGTGAATGATAACAAGGTTCCAGGACAGTGTATGATAACAAAGGTCCGGGACAGTGTATGATAACAAGGTTCCAGGACAGTGTATGATTACAAGGTTCCAGGACAGTGTATGATAACAAAGGTCCGGGACAGTGTATGATAACAAGGTTCAGGGAGAGTGTATGATAACAAAGTTCCAGGACAGTGTATAATAACAAGGTTCCGGGACAGAGTATGATAACAAAGTTCCAGGACAGTGTATAATAACAAGGTTCCGGGACAGTGTATGATAACAAGGTTTCAGAACAGTGTATGATAACAAGGTTCCAGGACAGTGTATGATAACAAAGGTCCAGGACAGTGTATGATAACAAAGTCCGGGACAGTGAATGATAACAAGGTTCCAGGACAGTGTATGATAACAAAGGTCCGGGACAGTGTATGATAACAAGGTTCCAGGACAGTGTATGATAACAAGGTTCTAGGACAGTGTATGATAACAAAGGTCCAGGACAGTGTATGATAACAAGGTTCAGGAGAGTGTATGATAACAAAGTTCCAGGACAGTGTATAATAACAAGGTTCCGGGACAGAGTATGATAACAAAGTTCCAGGACAGTGTATAATAACAAGGTTCCGGGACAGTGTATGATAACAAGGTTTCAGAACAGTGTATGATAACAAGGTTTCAGAACAGTGTATGATAACAAGGTTCCAGGACAGTGTATGATAACAAAGGTCCGGGACAGTGTATGATAACAAAGGTCCGGGACAGTGAATGATAACAAGGTTCCAGGACAGTGTATGATAACAAAGGTCCGGGACAGTGTATGATAACAAGGTTCCGGGACAGTGTATGATAACAAGGTTCCGGGACAGTGTATGATAACAAGGCTCCGGGACAGTGTATGATAACAAGGTTCCGGGACAGTGTATGATAACAAGGTTCCGGGACAGTGTATGATAACAAGTGTCCGGGACAATGCTGCGATGACCAGGTTCCCGGAAAATACATGACGACATGGATCCAAGACGATATATGACGACCAGGTTCTAGGACAGTGCTGTAATGATTAGACCTCAAAACAGTACTGCGATGACCAGGTTCCAGGACGGTATATGATGACCAAGTTCCAGAATGGCATATAACGACAAGGATTCTAGACAATGGCCTGCGGTGGTTTTATTGTCTTCAAATTTTTACATGTTCTACAGCATTTCCTGAATCCGAAAACGATATCCCTTTTCTCGAGATATCACGTATAGATTCTTCACAAAACATCGTATGTTCTTTTTTGCACAAGTGAATAATATTCATCGACCCCTGGTCACGTTTCGTTATACTTAAAGTACCGACAATGGTTGATTTTCTATATTTTTCAGAAGTATTTGTTTATACGTGCACTCAGACATTGGTTTTTCTTTACAACATTAGACATTCGCCACTGTTGAAAGAAGTGGTTGTGAAAATGACCTAAATGTATTCTGTTATAAATGAGGTAAATTTGATTTCAATTTGATCTAAGTAAGAGTTCTTTTATCTTCTCGATTTCTTAAAAAACCTTATAGGATAGGAAAAAAAGTATTATTTTCTAAATCTGTGTAGCTAAACTACAGAAAATCTGTTATTAAAACCAAAACTACTCTTATGAAGTTTAAATTCGTAGGCCTGTGTCATCACGACCGAATAAAAGTAAGTGATTATCAAATCCTAGTCCACTGACGACTAGAGGTTGACACGAATAATGAACTTCTTTCCTAACGTGAGTTATTCATGACATTCTGAAGAAAGTAAGATATTGTCTTCTTTCACTACTGCACATACATTCCACTATCTATAAATTTGACTTTTTGTAAATATTCCCCTTTATTAGTATGTGTAAACGTCATTTTCATAAAAATATTTTACTCACTAAGCACTTTTGAGATTTCCATAAAATATTTCGTCTACTAAACACGTGGCCCAGCATGCTCGCCCTTTCAGCCGTGGGAGCGTTATAATATGACGGTCAATTCCACTATTCGTTGGTAAAAAAGTAGCCCAAGAGTTGGCGGTGGGTGATGATGACTAGCTGCTTTTGCATTGGTAAATTAGGGACGGCTAGCACAGGTAGCCCTTGTGCAAATTTGCGCGAAATTCAGAAACAAACAAAAATAAACACGATCGAGACTTCTATTAAAATATTTTTGTCTACTAAACATGTTTGAGATTTCTATAAACAGATTTTTCTCACTAGACGGTCTACTGATCCTCATAAACACGTTAATACAGTTACATATAAGTAGGAAGAAACTCATAAGTTTAATCTCGTTGTTACTCGTAGTGTATCAGCGTAATGGGTTAAAAGATAACCGTTTTTTATGTTAAAAAACGTCTTCTTGGTTCTACTTTTCCTGTAGATATTTATAACAATAAATTAGAAGTTCAAAGACAAGATGACGGTACTTATTAGAAGATGAAGCATTCTACGTGGAACGTGTACCACACTTTATAGTTAAATATCGCGGGGTCTTAACGTGGAAGCGAAAAGGTATCTCTACAGAGTCACGTTCGCTTTCACGCGTGAAGTTTTAACTCAGTCGCAGTTATCAATAATAGAAGAAAATGGAACGTCGGGATAAATGAGAAATGAAACGCTTAGTGGTGTATGACTGAGTGCGCTGAAAACAGATAATGTCATAATTTTTATACTCTTTAAAACATGTGTAATTGTTAAGATTTTTCTGGGAGAAAAGTATTCCTTTTTTGTTAATCGCTCGGACAAACACAGTAGCGACGAAAAACCGTCAAACTATAATTAAGCCTTAAATGTTCCAGAACATTATTCTAAATAATATTAATTTTGATAAAGAAGTTAAAGTTTTAACTACGAGTGAATGACAAACATGTTCGACAATGACGTTGAACTAGGCGGACTGCTTCAATAACATCGAAAACAAAAATATTAGAAATGTATTGTTAAAAAAATAAAAAACGTTCAAGGGAAACCACAATAAACGTTAATGAAGTCCAATAAAAGTGTGATATGAAGACTGACTTAAAAACAAATGTTAAACAGACACAATTAAAAATATAACACGGGAATGATCATAAATAAGTTATGAGTGCTAGTAGAAACGCCGCCCTGAGGGCTGCTATTTGTGTAATTACTAATCACAGCATTGATATCTGATTGAAATGAATTTTGTAAAATAAACATTTCATAAAAATGATTATTTTTTTCACTAGTACTGCACGGCAAAAAGGTGATTGTATTCTGATGATTTAAATTGTAATGTTTTTTATATGTTACAAGTAGAACCGTTTATTGAGAAAATAATAGCTTGTAAGCACTATTTTTGCTCTCCGATGACGTTTTTCATGAATTACAGAAAGCAGGTTTAGATACCCACGGATCGCAGATAGTCAATATTGTAGCGTTTTGCTTAACCTTAAACCTAACCACTATTCTTGTTTTTAGTACTATAAGTCCGTCAATAAAGATATAATATAATCAAACCCTCATGTTCAGTCAGAGTGAAGTAATGTTCTTGTGAATAGAGTATTTTTATTTAAAACTGTATTTTGTGATAAAGAAATGGTTGTTATAGTTGTTTCTTTAACTGTTTAAATTTTAAATACAATGTGAATTTTGCTTGTGTATGAATTTTCTTTGTAATGACACTCAATAGAAATGGCTAGATTGTATCTATTATTTCAGTAATATACTTAGATACGTATATGCATGTTATATCCGTTATAATATAACCAAAAAGATTTGGGATAAAAATTGAGATTTCACACATAGTGTAAAACACTGATTCCAAGATCTAGGTTTATTCAAAACAAAACTGTTTTAGTTACAGACAAGAAACTAACGATCGGAAACCACTGATTCCAAGATCTAGGTTTATTCTGAAATGTTTACTATTTTTTAAAAGATGTAATATAATATGCTTATTACTCTATTAACTTTAGTTTGGAATCCTGTTTCAATGCGGTTAAGAGTAACATTGTTATTAAAATGATCGGATTGGTTAAAGTTGGGCAACAGGAAGATTTTTATCGGTGTTAATAGAAGATTTATGGTTATGAAACGTTCTCTAAGAGTCGTTTGTGTATGTCCCACAGATGAGGTAAATAGTATTTTATTGTGTATGTCCCACAGATGAGGTAAATAGTATTTTATTTACATAGTAACTTAAAAGTGTTTAAGATCATATTTACGGGATAAGAGTCGGTAATTTTTTTTTTAAAAACTTGAACATTAGACATCGAGCTCTGCTACAGAGATAACCGTTCTTTGGTGAGGTGTAATTCACTTTGGATAGATAATGATATCTTTAAGGATATATTTCAGACTTCTGCTCTTACTGAGGGAAACGGTGGGAAGTTTAGGATATGTTTTAGTAAGATCATCATACAGCTGCAGTTGGTGAAAATGTTTATATTTTTAGAATATTTCTGAGTTTAAAGTGATAGGTAATAACTAGAGGAATTTTGATTGAAATTTTAGTATTATTATTTAGTATCATAGTATTATTATTTAGTATTATACAAGGTGTTCGGAAAGTCACTGGACACTTATATATTTATTAACAGAGAAAACTGCACAATAACTTTCCGAACACCCTGTAGTATTGTTATTTAGTATTATAGTATTATTATTTTGTATCATAGTATTGTTATTTAGTATAATAGAATTATTGTTTAGTATTATAGTATTATTTTAGTATTATTATTTAGTATTATAGTATTATTTTTTTAGTATTATTGTATTATTATTTAGTATTATGGTATTGTTATTTAGTATTATTATTTAGTATTATAGTATTATTTTTAGTATTATTGTATTATTATTTAGTATTATGGTATTGTTATTTAGTATTATATTATTATTATATAGTATAACCCCCAGTAGCTCAGCGGTATGTCTGCGCACTTACAACGCTAAAACCGGATTTCGATACCCGTAGTGGGTAGAGCACAGATAGCCATTGAGTAGCTTTGTGTTTAATTCAAAACAACAATTATTTAGTATAATAGTAGTATTATTATTTAGCATTGTATTATTATTATTTAGTATTATTATTATTATATTGTTTCAAGATAGATTTTAGTTGAGTTTGTTAATTTTTTCAATATTTGAGTCAGTTTACGTATTTTTATATTATTTTTGTAACATGGATTGTTTTATAATCTTGGTGTGCTTTCTGCAGTTTGTTTCATTTGAACAGATTGTTTGTTGTTTTTTTTCATTCGGAGATCCTGACTGTAGGTAATATTCCGTTCAGTGTGAGTGGATTGTAGGTGTGTAATTAAAATACTGTGGTCTGTAGATAAGTTTTCTGCACAAATTATTGTGTAACATTCAGTCGGCCTGGCATGGCCAAGCGTGTTAAGGCGTTTGACTCGTAATCCGAGGGTCGCGGGTTCGAATCCTGGTCGCACCAAACATGCTCGCCCTCCCAGCCGTGGGGGCGTTATAACGTGCGGTGAATCCTACTGTTCGTTGGTAAAGAGTAGCCCAAGAGTTGGAGATGACAAGCTGCCTTCCCTCTAGTCTTACACTGTAAAATTAGGGACGGCTAGCGCAGATAGCCCTTGAGTAGCTTTGCGCGAAATTCAAAACAAACAAACATTCAATCATTAAAATGAAAAAAACAGTGACGTCAAGAAAGTTAATTTGGGTATGGTAGCAATGAAGGGTAAACCTAATTGATATGGTAGCAATGAAGGGTAAACCTAATTGTTTTGTGAATAATATTTACATGTGAATTTTTTTTTCAAATTATTCAAAACCGACTGTCCAAATAACACCTATGTAATGCTTTTATGTATGAGGTTTTACGAGACTGTTTTAAAATATGGCTTTCAATACGATCCACTAATATATTGGCATAATTGGGAGTTATTTTGGTACTAATTGAGTACCATTAACCCGAAGGTTATGTTCGATATTGTTGTTTGATTTAAGATCGTTTAGATCAGTTCTCTCTTTTGGTTACGATTAATATGACATTGCTTGTATTGTGTTATTTTCTACACCTTTAATATAACTCTCTGGATATGTTTCTAGGTTTATTAAATGTGTCCACAAAGAGATTTCTTTGATTATGAGCTGTTGAGAAAAATCGCAATGTCTTAGTGGTTTCCGAAATAATTCAAGTATGTCAGAAAGAGGTTTGGTTTCATTAAATAACAAAATTATTGGTTTTGCAGAAGGTGAGACCTTTATTAACTACACTAAATTATGCATCCGAAAGAGCTATGTTTGAAAGATGATTTACGTTGGAGAGAGTTTATTGTTACTTGTATGATTTGTAATGTCACTATTATTTGTTACAGGTTTGAGGAGACTCATGTCTGATAAAAGATGAAATGTTTACAGACACTTGTTTCAAATGTTTATTATGAAAAAAGACGGGGTTTAATAGCTGCTGGTAGCGTTCTTGCTGCTATGGTACTTTCTTTAGTACAATGCTTGCTGCTATGGTACTTTCTTTAGTATAGCGCTTGCTGCTATGGTACTTTCTTTAGTAGAGTGCTTGCTGCTATGGTACTTTCTTTATTATAAGGAGAGGATTGAAAAAAACTGCTGTCAGAGGCTGCTTCTGAATTGGTGTCTTCGGTAAGAAACTGTTTTTATTCTTATTTTTAAGAGTAAATGTATTGATTCTCATTTGAAACTTGTGCAACTCCTCTCTTTTCGGCGAAGGGTTGTGGACGTGATAATAGTAAGAGATTTATTTGTCTAGAATATTAACAGAAGTTCTTAGTAACGTTCATGAATTCTAGAAAGGTATTTTCAAAAGTTTATACGAAAATTATTTTAAAATATTGTGAGTAACTTGTGAAGTTCCAGATTTTAAAATAAATAACAATAAATACAATCAAAAATCAAAATCTTCAAACTTAATATTCAAATACTTTTACTTCTAGTCATTTAAAATAATAACATCTAGGCTTATAATGACCTAACCTTAAGTAAGTTTAGTATAAAATAGCTTGATATTAGTTTAGTATAAAATACCTTGACTTTAATTGAGTATAAATAATCCAATGTCACTTTAGTATAAAATAACCTGACGTTAGTTAAGTATAAAGTAACAAAGATGTCAGTTTAGTACAAAATAATCTGAAGTCAGTGTACTATAAAATACTCTAACGTTAGTTGAATATAAAGAAATCTGATGCCAGTTTAATATCAATTGACCTAAAGTCAGTTTGATGCAAAATAACGTTATATATGTTTAGTACGAAGTAGTAAGATAATTCATTTCTTTTGAAGGAACACCTTTAATTTTGAAGACAGATAAATAAAAAAAAGACAATGGACGGGTTTTAAATACAAATATTAATGAGAAAAGATAGATAAAATGGATCATAAATATACTGTTAGGGTTTTATTAGAATTGTACTACAGTATTTAAGTCTTTAAGATAATTTTTCACGTTAGTTTTAAGTACTAAGACTAATACAGAAAAAAAAATCAAGTGATTATACTGCCATTCAATAAAACGTAGAGGATTACGAATGTTACATCGTGTCGTGAGACAATGATAAATTATTAGATATCTTGTCTCACGTACAAACACAAGTTGTTGTTTTTTCAGTTTTTACTACGTTATAATGCAGTAACACAAGTTAACATTAATGATGAAATAAAACACGAACGCAATAATATGAATAGTTTATTAAACGTTTCGGAAACTTAAATTTTCATCTTCAGTAATATAGTGGTAGAAAACAAATACATTTGTAGTTACAACAAATATATGATATAATTTGTGATACATAATAAGTAAAAAAAATTCAATATAAACCGTACAGTGGAACAAAGGAAATTGTTAACTTAAAATACGTTTATATCAACTGAACAATCTGTACCATTTAGGGACGGGAGAAACGTTTTTATGTGGTATGTTTCTATTTTTAAAAGTTCAGTGTCATGTTTGGCTGCTGAGAAAATTTTAAAGCTAGAAAAATAAGTCGGATGCTTAATTTCTGTATTGTGCTGATATATAGCGGAATTGGAAAGGTTTGTAAAGTTCCTTCTGGTTTTTATAGATATGTGTAAATGTTTGTACATTAAGGTGAAGTTTAGTTCTATTTATGCTACTAACTTTTCATTTTTCTTATCAATTGTTTATATTAAAACTGTTTACTTATTTTGTATTACAAGTTATAATTAACTTATAATTAATGGTGCAATTAACAATGTGTTTCTGTTGAATCTATATATCACTGAAGATGGAATTTTGAATATTCCGAAATGTTTAATAAATGTCTCGTGTTAGTTCGTTTTTGTTTTGCTTTGTTATTAATTTATACGTTTCAAAAATGAATTTGTTACCATGTTACTTTACTAGTTGCTACATCGATATGGTAACAACGTGAGATAGCAAATTCTGTTTTCTTAATGATTGTTGTTGCATTTATCATTCATTTATTGTTTCGTTCTGTCGTTTAGTTTATCTATAAATTTTTAGTTGCATTAAAACACTAACTAACCTTCCACATAATCATTTGTATTTTGAGTTAATATATTTGTGTATGATGAAACTGACGCTAGCTCACAAGCGGTGACGTACAGATACATTAATATTGCAGAAGAGTATGTAAATTTATGATCATTAGAGGTGTACTCTCGTGACCTAATCTGTGAATAAATTCCCTGTCAGAAGCTTCACTAAGAGAAAAAGAGTTAATAAAGGGCATAGATATTTATTGTTGTTTATCACACAGTATTGTTATTGATATTACTGGTTTTGAATTAGATTTGTCTTTCTGTATCTTTTATTCATTTTACTATTATTGATTTTATTAATATTTATGATAAACTATTCATTGATCTTGGTGTTAAGTTCAATGTCGAATATATTTCTAAGTGTTGTTATCGTAGATAAATTGTGTTTTAGTTGTCCAACCATAACTGTAGTGTGTGTTAATTTTAGTTACAGCACAATTTAGCCCAAGTTGCTATGTTACAGAGTTGTAACACAGGTTACTTTTCGTTACTACGTTATTGTGCTGTAACATAGTTTACTGTTTTATGTTTTGTGTTTAACTGTGATATTCTTAGATAAACTTAATTTCTTTTAGAGTAGTTGTACAGGATTTACAGGAAACGAATTGCGAAACAGTTGTGATCTAACTCTTACCAGTTTGACTAAATATGTTCGATTTTATTTATCGAAGCGCAATCATGGTTTAAAAACACTAGTGGAAATGTAAACCTTCACTGGAGACTCCAGATGATTCTATAATACAATTTTCATTCAGAGCGACGACTGTCCCAGACAAAAGAAACATGTCATTATTATATTTTCTTAACAATCCCAGCTTTCTTTTAGGCATATAATTTCCTCGCCCCACGTGACTGAGAAACGTCCACAGTATAAAATATTTTTTGTATGCTTCTTTTGTGGGCAACAAAAGACATGCAAAGGTACTTCCCTGTGTCAAGTTGACCTTTTGTTCAATAAAAGGTTATCTTTCCCCTTTTATATGAAACAAAAAAATCATTAAAGGCCATCTTTTATATGAAACAAAAAGTCACAAAAGTTATCTTTCACATTTTATATGAAACAAAAAATCATGAAAGGCCATCTTTTATATGAAACAAAAAGTCACAAAAGTTATCTTTCATATTTTATATGAAACAAAAGGTCACTAAAACTTATATTTTACCTTTAATATGAAACAAATATCACAAAAGGTTATATTTCACATTTAATGTGAAATAAAAGGTTACAAAAGGTTAGTTTCATCTGTTACAGAGAGTTGTATTTTGCAGTAACAATCATCCTGTTTACAGTTTTTTTTAATCCGTTTGTTGAATGTTTTCACTATAAATTCTAGAATGTTTTGAAAGGATAAAGCCACCAAGCTTCTTTATAAAGTCTGTACATAGTCAGAATACTCCTGCTCTTTCATTATGCTATTTTCTGTGTGTTTGTGTTATGTTGGATGGTTATGTTCATAGTTTTATGTTCGATTTTCTGCGTTTCTTCTCTCACATATTATTCCCATTTTATATAAGTGTTCTTTTCACCATATTAGAAAATATAAGGTCATCTTCTATCTTACTACAATACCAGAACAGAAGTATTGTTGTCTCGGTATCCTTCTTACAAAAATTTGCTTCCTTGAAAATACACTTTAGAAATAATGGATAAATGAAACAATTGAAACTCTATCGACCGTAAAGTACCACTGTTTACAACCAAGAGTGAGAGTTAGCTCTTCTGTATATCAAGCTTGAACACATTCTAAAATGTCATTCAGTTTTGGAAAGAAAAGGCAACATATGACAAAATTGAAGCTTTTATTAGCAAGTGTCTAAGAACCATCCTTGGTATACACTGGTAAGAACTTGTAGAAAAGAACTGAATAGGAAAAACAGATGAACAAGTCGAACAGAAAATGAGGAAATGGATACCCATAAAAGCCGTGGTCGTCAGACAGTCCTTAACGTGGAAGTTTCAAAATAAAAGAAACTTTGGTATGCCTAGGAACAGCTGGAGAAAATAAACGGAGACAGAGTTCAAAGGATACAGATACATCTAGAAATTACTAAAAAAGTCTGGTCCAAATCGAATCCAATGAAGAAGATTTATGCTCTTTAAGGAGTGTCTTTAGATAAGTGTTCCTTACTAGTTATATAAATAGACCTTTGTTGTTTGTCTGTCTTTTGTAATCAATAGTTGACCTTTTGTTGTTTGTCTGTCTTTTGTAATCAAAAGTTGACCTTTTGTTGTTTGTCTGTCTTTTGTAATCAAAAGTTGACCGTTTGTTGTTTGTTTGTGTTTTGTAATCAAAAGTTGACCTTTTGTTGTTTGTATGTTTTTTGTAATCAAAAGTTGACCTTTTGTTGTTTGTATGTTTTTTGCAATCAAAAGTTGACCTTTTGTTGTTTGTTTTTAGCAATCAAAGTTGTCCTTTTGTTGTTTGTCTATCTTTTGTAATCAAAAGTTGACCTTTTGTTGTTTGTTTCTTGCAATCAAAGCTGTTTTTTGTTGTTTGTCTATCTTTTGTAATCAAAAGTTGACCATTTGTTGTTTGTCTGTGCCTTTTGTAATCAAAAGTTGACCTTTTTGGTTTGTCTGTCTTTTGTAATCAAAAGTTGACCTTTTATTGTTTGTATGTTTTTTGTAATCAAAAGTTGACCTTTTGTTGTTTGTTTTTCGTAATCAAAGTTGTCCTTTTGTTGTTTGTCTATCTTTTGTAATCAAAAGTTGACCATTTATTGTTTGTTTGTGCCTTTTGTAATCAAAAGTTGACCTTTTTTGTTTGTCTGTGTCTTTTGTAATCAAAAAGTGACCTCTTTTGTGGTTTGTCCGTGCCTTTTCTAATCAACAGTTGACCCTTTGTTGTTTGGCTGTGTCTTTTGTAATCGAAAGTTGACCTTTTTTAGCTGTTTTCAATAAAATTCTTTTTTGTTATTAGTTTCTATCATTTGGGCTCTTGCAGATATCTTTTTTGTATATTTTATTCAAGACATGTTCATTCCTTTTTTATACCTACTTGTGTGATTTAAAATAAAAATAATGATTAAATGATGGTGTTTTTCATGTTTTAATGGTTCAAATGTACATTTTCAAAACATTTTAGTGCGAAAAAAGTTAGCTACTTGAATATTTTGTGACTCTTAACGGTATATTGAAAGATTATCTCTTGGACTGGTATTTTTGTGTATAAAAACTCTCAAAAGGTACGTTAAATATCATCTTTTCGACATGTTTTGCTGATTTGAAAAAAAAATTGGGACCATATATTACAGCCATTTTTTCTACTAAGCAGTTCGTATAAAACCAAACTATACGACCAAGTTCCCTATGTAACTAAGGTGAGGTTTTGTCTTGAATTTCGCGCAAAGCTACACGAGGGCTATCTGCGATAGCTTTCCCTAATTATGCAGTGTAAGACTAGAGGGAAGGGAGCTAGTCATCATCACCTACCGCCAACTCTTGGGCTACTCTTTTAATAACGAATAGTGGGATTGACCGTCACATTATGAAACCCTCACGGTTGAAAGGGCGAGCATGTTTGGTGCGACAGGGACTCGAACCCGTAACCCTCGTATTACGATTCAAGCACCTTAACACCTGGCTATGCCGGGCCTAAAGGTGAGGTGTAAACAGTTGCTCCTTTGACTGACTGTTAGGTATCAGTTTTATTTGAATCAAGAATATATACTCTTCAAAACAAGAAACGCAAAAGGGATATTTTTGCTATTTTAAAGAGAAATATACGTAATAACGTTACAAGTTCAGAGTATGTGATGTTACACGTGTTAAGGCACTGATTGTCAGACCAAAATGATAATAAAAGTTGTGCACTTTGAAAACGGAGGAAAACATAGGATTTTTCGCCAAAACGCATGCGTGTCCAATAAATTTGTTTGAGAGATCTGCATGTTCTGCAAGTGCAACATGTGCAAAATCCATATAAAAGTGACGGGTTCTCGGTTTCCATAGTTCAGTGTTAAGCCACCGACACGCAATACAGTTACGCCAAAACTGACTGAAGCACAACGCAACAACGCCATTGGTCGCTTGGAAGCAGGCGAATCTCGATCAGATGTTGCCAGAGCTGTGAATGTCCACCCAAGCACCATTACAAGGCTATGGAATCGTCACCAACAACATGGATCAACTCGTGACCGTCCACGATCTGACAGATCTCGTGTGACCACGCCCGCACAAGATCGCAACACCCGGTTACGTCACCTTCGGGATAGGACCACCACTGCGACGTCTACTGCCTCAACCATACCAGGGCTGCGTAGAATTTCCGATCAGACCGTACGCAACCGTCTACGAGATGCAGGAATCCGACCTCGACGTCCAGTCAGAGGCGTCATCCTCATCCAGCAATATCGTCAAACACGGCCGCAGTGGACTCGGGCACATCGGGTATGGCCTCATCGACGATGGAGGCATGTTTGGTTTAGCGATGAATCACGTTTTATGCTTTGTAGGCAGGATGGAAGGACCCGTGTTTACCGTCGCCGAGGTGAACGTTTTGTAGCAAACTGTGTACAGGATGTTTACAGATTTGGTGGTGGCAGCGTCATGATGTGGGCTGCCATCGCAAACAATGCCAGAACAGACCTTTTGCACATTCGAGGGAATCTTACGGCTCGACGATACGTCGACGAGATTCTTAGGCCCCATGTGCAACCCATCATGGTGAACGTCAACGACGTTTTTCAACATGACAACGCCCGTCCTCACACAGCCCGACTCCCCACTGTCTTCTTGAGACACCACAACATCACCGTTCTTCCCTGGTCCTCCAGATCACCAGATTTAAACCCCATCGAACATCTTTGGGACGAGTTAGACCGACGTCTGCAACGGCGACAACCTCAACCGCAGACTCTACTTCAGCTTGCAGCAGCTTTGCAGGCTGAGTGGACAGCCATTCCACAGGATGTGATTCGTCATCTCATCGCTTCCATGGGCATAGATGCCAAGCAGTTATTGATGCTCACGGGGGGGGCATACTTGTTATTGACGTTGAGTGACGTTAAACTTCACCTAGTGAGCGTGAACTTCGCCTTTGCAGAGTTTGGATGTTCAGCAGTGAATGTGCAAAGTTTCACACATGTCATACAGAACTACTCGGAATAAACTTGTTAACAATTTGTCTCATATTTTGCCTTTTGCGTTTCTTTTTTTGAAGAGTATATGTTAACGGTATAGGAAACGTGTTGTGTCTGCATGTCACAACATAGTTAACTCATATTACTTCGTATATAGAACAATAACACGTTACTCTTACTTCAAGTTAACTATGTGTTTTGGTAGAAATTACCGAACGTGAAATCAACAAAGAAGACAGACCCAACTTACAACAATAATTATTCATAAATTTACCATAAAACAAAAAAATGAACGTGATGATAGGAAGTATTTATTAAATGTTATGGAATCGTCACAAATCGAACATCAGTTACGTAGAGGGACAAAAGAAATAATCAGTATTTGTGATTAATACAGAAATATATGTATATATATATATAAGACTGAACAATTTTAATAAACAAATATAAGTCGAGGAAATGAAAACATAGCACAACTGAAAAAGTTAAAACAGATTTAAACCAAGTGAAAACTGCGTATTATCTATGGACGGAAAATGAGTTTTTATATACAATATTTATTTTTATGAGTTCAGTATCGTGCTTGATTGCTAAGAAAAATTTTAAAGTTAGAGAGAAAGAATCATGTGTCCTGTTTCTGTATTGTGCAGATAAATAGCGGAGATGGGAAGGTTTATAACCTTTCTTCTATTTCTTATAGATGTGCCAATGTGTTCACAAGCTCCTACTTTATGGTGGCGTTTGGTTTCACTAGTGTAGGAGGCCTTACAGTTTCCATAAATGTGCTAGTAGACAAAATGTGAATAATGGGCAGTCGGCAAATGATGTAGCGGGTGGCCCGGCATGGCCAGGTGGGTTAAGGCGTTCGACTCGTAATCCGAGGGTCGCGGGTTCGAACCCGGTCGCACCAAACATGCTCGCCCTCCCAGTCGTGGGGGCATTATAATGTGACGGTTAATCCCAATATTCGTTGGTAAAAAAGTAGCCCAAGAGTTGGCGGTGGGTGGTGATGACTAGCTGCCTTCCCTCTAGTCTTACACTGCTAAATTTGGGACGGCTAGCGCAGATAGCCCTCGAGAAGGTTTGTGCGAAATTCAAAACAAACATGTAGCGGGAAAAAATTATGAATCTGAAATTCAGTTTCATAATAACTTTCATGTTAAAAAGATTGTTAGTACCAGATAACGCCTGGTGTAGTGGAGCTTGACTTACTATCTAATTTCGATTTCTGTAATTTAATCCGCATTTCTAATTCTTCTGCTTCAGTTCTAATTATCTCTATTATTTATTTATTTCAACATCAATAAATTTTCTGTAATTCAGGAATATTCAACAAGAACCAATCATAATAAGTATGCTAAGGGTTCTGACAAGGTTTATTTGGCTTTTAAATTCTGAACAGGCGGTAAGTTCGATATTGGAAATAAAAAAAAATTACGTCTAACCATTACATTATCATTATAAACACTACTACATAACACTACGTGTGTTACTCTTTGCTTGAGATTTGTAGATATTACAAACATATAAGACTCATAGTCGTATGGTAAGAATAAAAAAATAATCCTCGTAAAAATTTGACTTGTGTAACGAGATTAACAGAGCAGTTTGACGTAGATAAATGGAAAGAGATATAGGGTTTTAAACCCATAGCTGTCTTATTAGAGAAAGGATGAAAGGATGATAGAGGATTATGAAAAATGATGATGGATAGTTTAAACATATTATTAGCCTAAGGAAAGAAAACAAAGAAAATACGACGATATTGAGATGTGGAAGAAAAGTGTGTTGTTCCTAGAACGACACCTAGGAGAACAGCGAGAATAAGGGATTATTAACAAATTAATGTATTCAAAGAAGTCGAATAGCACAGAATAAAAGCAACAGAAACAGACTAGTCTCAAATAAAAATAACAGTTAAGAAAATAAAATGTCATAACGTTAGTCTTCTGTAAAAAAAAAAAATAAAAAGAAAAGAATTTTAGAGGACTGTAACCAGTCCTGATGTAGTAATAATGTATATATATAATAATTATGTATGTAAGAAGTATAGAGGACTGTAACCAGTCCTGATGTAGTAATAATGTATATATATAATAATTATATATGTAAGAAGTATAGAGAACAGTAACCAGTCCTGATGTAGTAATAATGTAAATATATAATAATTATGTATGTAAGAAGTATAGAGGACTGTAACCAGTCCTAATGTAGTAATAATGTATATGTATAATAATTATGTATGTAAGAGTATAGAGGACTGTAACCAGTCCTGATGTAGTAATAATGTATATGTATAATAATTATGTATGTAAGAAGTATAGAGAACTGTAACCAGTCCTAATGTAGTAATAATGTATATGTATAATAATTATGTATGTAAGAAGTATAGAGGACTGTAACCAGTCCTGATGTAGTAATAATGTATATGTATAATAATTATGTATGTAAGAAGTATAGAGAACAGTAACCAGTCCTGATGTAGTAATAATGTATATATATAATAATATATATGTAAGAAGTATAGAGAACAGTAACCAGTCCTGATGTAGTAATAATGTAAATATATAATAATTATGTATGTAAGAGTATAGAGGGACTGTAACCAGTCCTAATGTAGTAATAATGTATATGTATAATAATTATGTATGTAAGAAGTATAGAGGACTGTAACCAGTCCTGATGTAGTAATAATGTATATGTATAATAATTATGTATGTAAGAAGTATAGAGAACTGTAACCAGTCCTGATGTAGTAATAATGTAAATATATAATAATTATGTATGTAAGAAGTATAGAGGACAGTAGCAAGTCCTGATGTAGTAATAATGTAAATATATAATAATTATGTATGTAAGAAGTATAGAGGACTGTAACCAGTCCTAATGTAGTAATAATGTATATGTATAATAATTATGTATGTAAGAAGTATAGAGGACTGTAACCAGTCCTGATGTAGTAATAATGTAAATATATAATAATTATGTATGTAAGAAGTATAGAGGACTGTAACCAGTCCTGATGTAGTAATAATGTATATATATAATAATTATGTATGTAAGAAGTATAGAGGACTGTAACCAGTCCTGATGTAGTAATAATGTATATATATAATAATTATATATGTAAGAAGTATAGAGAACAGTAACCAGTCCTGATGTAGTAATAATGTATATATATAATAATTATGTATGTAAGAAGTATAGAGGACTGTAGCCAGTCCTGATGTAGTAATAATGTAAATATATAATAATTATGTATGTAAGAAGTATAGAGGACTGTAACTATACTAGAATTATTTTAAAATATAAAATATTGAGGATTAAAGACAATGGACACGTTTGTAACATGGAAACAAGTGGAAGAGAAAGTTAAAGATGCTTTTATGTGCATTAAAATGAAGAACTGTTTGTTTTGAATTTCGCGCAAAGCTACACGAGGGCTATGTGTGCTAGCCGTCCCTAATTTAGCAGTGTAAGACCAGGCGAAAGGCAGCTAGTCACCACCACCCACCGCCAAATCTTGGGTTACTCTTTTACCAAGGAATAGTGGGGTTGACCGTCACAGTTCAACGCTCCTACGGCTGAAAGGGCTAGCATGTTTGGTGTGATGAAGATTCGATCCGCGACCCTCCCATTACGAGTCGAGCGCCTTAACCACCTGGCCATGCCGGGCCTAGGCAGAGCGTTGGTTTGAAAAACGTCTTGGATATTATAAGTACGTTACTTAGTGGGTTGTAACAAACTGTAGAGAAAATAAAAACGTGTCAATACTACTAATTTAGACACATGTTACAAACTAAGGCGATTAAAGGCTTCATTAGATTAATATAATTAAAACAATAATAAAAAGGACGGAAAAGACGATAAGAGAGGAAATTATGGATTATAAGCACACGTAAAAAAAAGAATCAAATATCTAAATGTGTAACAAGAAGACGAGACAAAGGGATATAGGATTATAAAAAAGTATTACCTAAACAGAGATGAGGACGAATATGTTAAACTTTTGAGAATCACGTGACGAAACTAAACTAAAGCAGTATGTAGATTAAGAAGGAGCTAATTTCACGTAATGAAAAGATAGAATGTTATTAATACAGTAAATTTGTAGTAATGAGATGATAAGCGCAAAAAGGAAACAAATTATAAACACAATTAGATGTTTTATTGTGTTTTTTATGGCTGTTTTTCCAGAAAAGAACACTGAAGATTATACACACTCGAGTATAAGACAACGAGATAAAATAAAAGGTATTATAATGTTATATACAAGCTATGTTAACTTAAATTGACGTAGGTAAAATGGTATAAACATCATTGTACAGCAAAAACCTTACATAACAACACAAAGACGTGATACTTCCAAACATGTCAGTATCAGGTCTGGGGGATAGATTATTATGAAGTTTTCACTCTGATCTAATGAGAAAATAATCAACAGCTACAAAGATATGTTTCAGGTTTTGAATAGGCTGATGAAGAGAAGAAATAAAACAAGAAACTTTAAGTAATTAAAGCCAATTAGCAAAACGAGGAGATAGGATATTATAAATATATAACTTTCATGTAGTAAGACGGTAAGAAAATAAACCTATTAGCTCTATTTAATAGCGTCGTAAGTCTATTACCTCTGTCTAATAATAATAAAAGAAGACATTGAGCTCCTAGAACTATTAGTATATTACAATAAAGACGATCACAAGGGAGATCAAGGCTTAGAAGCACATCACTAAAATATCAGTATCTTACAATAAAGACGATCACAGGATGTTGGGTTGCAGTACCGAAAACTTTAATTTTATGCAGTTTCAGTTAAGCACCTAGCCTTGCTCTGACATACAGTATTTATTTATCTCTAGAAACACTAGATAACGACCTCATTCACTGGGATCATTCAGTTTCCCAGGACATATGCCCGATTACACCAACGAGGGTGGTACAAATTTTTATATGTAGCTTAACAAAGGTTTTCTTTCAAAGTGAGGAGAATTCCTTGAGCCACATTTCTGTGTCAGTTGTCCAACTGAATTGCCCATTTGGGGACGTCTTGCAGGCTGATATGTGGACCTCTTTCAATACTTCTGCCTATGTTAGTTCCCTAATATAGCAATACTAAACAATGATACGTCTAGAGGGCGTTGGGGTCGGTATATGATGGCTTAATGTAAAATGTAACTAAAATATCTATCAACCTAATTGTTTGTGCGTAAACACCTTCCACACTATGTAGGAATTACACACGCATATAATAAAAAGGCGTGGGTATCCAACTAAAACGTTTTGTATTTATCGATTTTATCTCTCACGATTCTGGGGGCTGGCATAGTCTGGTGGTTAGAGTGCTTGACTCTAAATCAGCGGATTCGAATCCCATCACCAAACATGCTCAACCTTCCAGTCATTGAGGCGTTGTAAAGTGAAATGTTCGGCTTGTGGAAAATAATCGACACTTTATTAAAATACGTTGCACTGTATATCATCAGCACTTTATTAAAATACGTTGCACTGTATATCATCAGCACTTTATTAAAATACGTTGCACTGTATATCATCGGCACTTTATTAAAATACGTTGCACTGTATATCACCTCACTCCGAAACTCTCACAATGCTTACACCCCGTTGTGGTAAGTAACTGACATGGTGAACTGACAGTTGGCTACTGAAATTCAAGACGAATCTCTCTGGTAGTGAGCCCTAGACGGTTGTTTAAGTCGCCAAGGCTCAGAATCGACACTTAGTCTTGGAAGTATTTAAAGATATACATGACGATAATGAATATTTATTCTCGTGAGCACTTTGTGTAAAAACACTTAAAGTAACATCTTTATTAACATTTTACGTTATTTACCTTCTAGAAAAGTAACGAGATTTAGGGTCTGTTGTGTTAAATTCAGACCGATGAGCTATCTCTCTGAACTAGAGATCTGCTACAGTAATATAGCGTCTGACTTTCGTAATACAATATGTTGTTCTAATGTTATTGTGGACCACAACTACGATTCACAAAATTAGTAACCTCCTATTCTGACAAAAAATAAGCTTCCCCTCCTTTGATAATGATTTATACCTCTCAGATGGCTAGCTTTCAACTTCTCAAAGTACAGAATTTTAGAACTACCCTTCAGTACTGTGATACCATTCAGTGCTGTCACACCATTCAGTGTTGTGATACCATTCAGTGCTGTCATACCATTCAGTGTTGTCATATCATTCAGTGTTGTGATACCATTCAGTGCTGTGATACCATTCAGTGTTGTGATACCATTCAGTGCTGTAATACCATTCAGTGCTGTGATACCATTCAGTGCTGTGATACCATTCAGTGTTGTGATACCATTCAGTGTTGTGATACCATTCAGTGCTGTCATACCATTCAGTGCTGTGATACCATTCAGTGCTGTCATACCATTCAGTGTTGTCATATCATTCAGTGTTGTGATACCATTCAGTGTTGTCATACCATTCAGTGTTGTCATATCATTCAGTGTTGTGATACCATTCAGTGTTGTGATACCATTCAGTGTTGTCATATCATTCAGTGTTGTGATACCATTCAGTGTTGTCATACCATTCAGTGTTGTCATATCATTCAGTGTTGTGATACCATTCAGTGTTGTGATACCATTCAGTGTTGTCATACCATTCAGTGTTGTCATATCATTCAGTGTTGTGATACCATTCAGTGCTGTGATACCATTCAGTGTTGTGATACCATTCAGTGTTGTGATACCATTCAGTGCTGTGATACCATTCAGTGCTGTGATACCATTCAGTGCTGTGATACCATTCAGTGTTGTGATACCATTCAGTGCTGTGATACCATTCAGTGCTGTGATACCATTCAGTGCTGTGATACCATTCAGTGCTGTGATACCATTCAGTGTTGTCATACCATTCAGTGCTGTGATACCATTCAGTGTTGTGATACCATTCAGTGTTGTCATATCATTCAGTGCTGTCATACCATTCCATATCATTCAGTGTTGTCATATATTCCATCATTCAGTGTTGTGATACCATTCAGTGTTGTGATACCATTCAGTGCTGTCATACCATTCAGTGTTGTCATATCATTCAGTGTTGTGATACCATTCAGTGCTGTGATACCATTCAGTGTTGTGATACCATTCAGTGTTGTGATACCATTCAGTGCTGTGATACCATTCAGTGTTGTGATGTTTTTCTTCTTAGTTATCTGGTGAAATTAATTCAACGTCTCCTCCACGTTACGATAACATATTGATATTTACTCGTTTATTATTTGTATAAGTTTAAATATTATAAAACAAGAAAACCTTGCACTAGACAAGTAGTCGATCAAGTAGTTCAATATGAACAATAGTTAACAGAGATCCAAATGTTCTTCTGAAAACGAATTCTGGATGAAAATAAAGTGAAATCTGAATAAATTCACTAGAAACAGCTTTATTATCTTCTTATCCTTTCTGAACGTTCTATCTATAATATACTCTCTACGTTACTAGACGTTAAATTCTTAGAACTTTCTTGGCTTATGTTATTAAATTCTTCAATTTTAACGTCATCATTACGACCAACACTTCCCTCTAGCTAAAAGTAAAATTTAACATTGAAAATAGAACTTAAAACAATAATACAGCTTTAAAATCTAGTGTGGAAAACAATCGTCAGCCGAAAAACATAATATGCTTCTAAAACAAAATTCTGGGTCACAAGTAAAATAACCAACTGAAAGAACCAATGATCATTAAAGTTCGCCTATAAACTAATTTAATACTATAAAAAACTTATATATAAGGTCATGTAAAGAATTGATATAATATTATAATATCTGATCCTGAGGGTCATATTAAGAACCGACATAATGCTATAAAACCTGGTATAATTGTCACGATATAAAATGACCTAAAACATTGATAACAAGGTTATTTACTAACTTTATCGCGGTAAGATAAGAGAACCAACCTTTCAACATTCACAAAGTTGATCAAATTTAAATAAACCTGCAGTTTAATTTATGGATCATAAAAAAAAATATTTTTTTGTTACTCATCTAGTCTCTTATAAATCTTACGTTACTCAGCTAGTCTCTTATAAATCTTACGTTACTCAGTTGTTCTTATCAGTCTTCGTTATCTGGCTAGTCTCTTATTAATCTTTCGTTACTCGACTAGTCTCTTATTAATCTTAAGTTTTCAAATGCAGTACAGTTTTTATATTCCACTGGTAAACGAATGGATTCTTTAATCCGTTTAGTTCTTCTTTCTATATTTTTCCACCTGAAATTTTCTAATTTGATACATATTTACAACATATTACAAAAGTTTCTAATTTGATATATAATTACAACATATTACAAAATTTTCTAATTTGATATATATTTACAACACATTACAAAAATTTTCTAATTTGATATATATTTACAACACATTACAAAATTTTCTAATTTGATATATATTTACAACACATTACAAAAATTTTCTAATTTGATGTATATTTACAACACATTACAAAAAATTTTCTAATTTGATGTATATTTACAACACATTACAAAAATTTTCTAATTTGATGTATATTTACAACACATTACAAAAATTTTCTAATTTGATGTATATTTACAACACATTACAAAAATTTTCTAATTTGATGTATATTTACAACACATTACAAAAAAATTTTCTAATTTGATTTATATTTACAACACATTACAAAATTTTCTAATTTGATGTATATTTACAACACATTACAAAATTTTCTAATTTGATGTATATTTACAACACATTACAAAAAAATTTTCTAATTTGATGTATATTTACAACACATTACAAAAATTTTCTAATTTGATTTATATTTACAACACATTACAAAATTTTCTAATTTGATGTATATTTACAACACATTACAAAAATTTTCTAATTTGATGTATATTTACAACACATTACAAAAATTTTTCTAATTTGATGTATATTTACAACACATTACAAAATTTTCTAATTTGATGTATATTTACAACACATTACAAAATTTTCTAATTTGATGTATATTTACAACACATTACAAAAAATTTTCTAATTTGATGTATATTTACAACACATTACAAAATTTTCTAATTTGATGTATATTTACAACACATTACAAAATTTTCTAATTTGATGTATATTTACAACACATTACAAAAAATTTTCTAATTTGATGTATATTTACAACACATTACAAAAATTTTCTAATTTGATGTATATTTACAACACATTACAAAATTTTCTAATTTGATTTATATTTACAACACATTACAAAATTTTCTAATTTGATGTATATTTACAACACATTACAAAATTTTCTAATTTGATGTATATTTACAACACATTACAAAATTTTCTAATTTGATGTATATTTACAACACATTACAAAATTTTCTAATTTGATGTATATTTACAACACATTACAAAATTTTCTAATTTGATGTATATTTACAACACATTACAAAAATTTTCTAATTTGATGTATATTTACAATACATTGCAAAAATTTTCTAATTTGATGTATATTTACAACATATTACAAAATTTTCTAATTTGATGTATATTTACAACACATTACAAAATTTTTCTAATTTGATGTATATTTACAACACATTACAAAATATTTTCTAATTTGATGTATATTTACAACACATTACAAAATTTTCTAATTTGATATATATTTACAACATATTACAAAATTTTCTAATTTGATTTATATTTACAACACATTACAAAATTTTCTAATTTGATATATATTTACAACATATTACAAAATTTTCTAATTTGATATATATTTACAACATATTACAAAATTTTCTAATTTGATATATATTTACAACACATTACAAAATTTTCTAATTTGATGTATATTTACAACACATTACAAAATTTTCTAATTTGATATATATTTACAACACATTACAAAATTTTCTAATTTGATATATATTTACAACACATTACAAAATTTTCTAATTTGATGTATATTTACAACACATTACAAAAATTTTCTAATTTGATATATATTTACAACACATTACAAAATTTTCTAATTTGATGTATATTTACAACACATTACAAAATTTTCTAATTTGATGTATATTTACAATACATTGCAAAAATTTTCTAATTTGATGTATATTTACAACATATTACAAAAAATTTGATGTATTTTACAACACATTAATTTGATGATGTATATTTACAACACATTACAAAAATTTTCTAATTTGATGTATATTTACAACATATTACAAAAATTTTCTAATTTGATGTATATTTACAACACATTACAAAATTTTCTAATTTGATGTATATTTACAACACATTACAAAAAAATTTTCTAATTTGATGTATATTTACAACACATTACAAAATTTTCTAATTTGATGTATATTTACAACATATTACAAACACATTACAAAATTTTCTAATTTGATGTATATTTACAACACATTACAAAATTTTCTAATTTGATGTATATTTACAACACATTACATTACAAAAATTTTCTAATTTGATGTATATTTACAACACATTACAAAAATTTTCTAATTTGATGTATATTTACAACATATTACAAAATTTTCTAATTTGATGTATATTTACAACACATTACAAAAAATTTTTTAATTTGATGTATATATTTACAACACATTACAAAAAATTTTCTAATTTGATGTATATTTACAACATATTACAAAATTTTCTAATTTGATGTATATTTACAACACATTACAAAAAAATTTTCTAATTTGATGTATATTTACAACACATTACAAAAAAATTTTCTAATTTGATGTATATTTACAACACATAACAAAACTTTCTAATTTGATGTATATTTTGTACATTACAAAATTTTCTAATTTGATGTATATTTACAACATATTACAAAATTTTCTAATTTAATGTATATTTACAACATATTACAAAATTTTCTAATTTGATGTATATTTATTAACACATTACAAAAATTTTCTAATTTGATGTATATTTACAACACATTACAAAATTTTCTAATTTGATGTATATTTATACAACACATTACAAAAATTTTCTAATTTGATGTATATTTACAACACATTACAAAAATTTCTAATCTGTAATTATTTCTTCAACATTTATCACACCTTTAACAGCATTTTATAGCTACAATTCTACAAGTTTGTCAATATTTTATCACATCTTATCTACTAATATTCTGGTCATTTGCACTAAACATGATCTCGGAAAGTATCATTAATGTGATTAGTCCCTAGTAAACAGTTGGTGAGAAACGGTTTATAACAAAGTTATTTTTGTTATTGGTCTCTGAATGACACCTTATGCTCAGAATGGACGAAAATGTTTCGTTTTTTTATTGTGAAACTTTTTCACTTTGATACCTTAAAATGTTTAAGTTTCTTTTTATTTGTGCACACAAGTGAACAATCGTTTTTATTAGATCAGTGGATCATTTTCAGCTTTACTTTCTCAAGACATTTCTAACAGAACATTTTGATAAACTGGTAGAACTGAATCTCTAATATAACAAGAAAACTTACATTTTTTCTTTATATTATATATGTACTGAATCTCTAATATAACAAGAAACCTTACATTTTTCTTTACATTATGTATGTACTGAATCTCTAATATAACATGAAACCTTACATTTTTCTCCTTACATTATGTATGTACTGAATCTCTAATATAACAAGAAACCTTACATTTTTCCTTACATTATGTATGTACTGAATCTCTAATATAACAAGAAACCTTACATTTTTTCCTTACATTATGTATGTACTGAATCTCTAATATAACAAGAAACCTTACATTTTTTCTTTACATTATGTATTTGCTGAATCTTTAATATAACAAGAAACCTTACATTTTTCTTTACATTATGTATGTACTGAATCTCTAATATAACAAGAAACCTTACATTTTTTCTTTACATTATGTATGTACTGAATCTCTAATATAACAAGAAACCTTACATTTTTTTCTTTACATTATGTATGTACTGAATCTCTAATATAACAAGAAACCTTACATTTTTTCCTTACATTATGTATGTACTGAATCTCTAATATAACAAGAAACCTTACATTTTTTCCTTACATTATGTATGTACTGAATCTTTAATATAACAAGAAACCTTACATTTTTTCCTTACATTATGTATGTACTGAATCTCTAATATAACAAGAAACCTTACATTTTTTCCTTACATTATGTATGTACTGAATCTCTAATATAACAAGAAACCTTACATTTTTCCTTACGTTATGTATGTACTGAATCTCTAATATAACAAGAAACCTTACATTTTTTTCTTTACATTATGTATGTACTTAATCTGTAATATAACAAGAAACCTTATATTTTTTCTCACATTATGTATGTACTGAATCTCTAATATAACAAGAAACCTTACATTTTTTCTTTACATTATGTATGTACTGAATCTCTAATATAACAAGAAACCTTACATTTTTTCTTTACATTATGTATTTGCTGAGTCTTTAATATAACAAGAAACCTTACATTTTTTCCTTACATTATGTATTTACTGAATCTCTAATATAACAAGAAACCTTACATTTTTTCCTTACATTATGTATGTACTGAATCTCTAATATAACAAGAAACCTTACATTTTTCTTTACATTATGTATGTACTGAATCTCTAATATAACAAGAAACCTTACATTTTTTCCTTACATTATGTATGTACTGAATCTCTAATATAACAAGAAACCTTACATTTTTTCCTTACGTTATGTATGTACTGAATCTCTAATATAACAAGAAACCTTACATTTTTCTTTACATTATGTATGTACTGAATCTCTTTAATATAACAAGAAACCTTACATTTTTTACATTATGTATGTACTGAATCTGTAATATAACAAGAAACCTTATATTTTTTCCTTACATTATGTATGTACTGAATCTCTAATATAACAAGAAACCTTACATTTTTTCTTTTACATTATGTATGTACTGAATCTCTAATATAACAAGAAACCTTACATTTTTTTCTTTACATTATGTATTTGCTGAGTCTTTAATATAACAAGAAACCTTACATTTTTTTCCTTACATTATGTATTTACTGAATCTCTAATATAACAACAAGAACCCTTACATTTTTCCCCATACGTTATGTATGTACTGAATCTCTAATAATAACAAGAAACCTTACATTTTTTCTTACATTATGTATTTACTGAGTCTTTAATATAACAAGAAACCTTACATTTTTTTCTTTACATTATGTATGTACTGAATCTCTAATATAACAAGAAACCTTACATTTTTCCTTACATTATGTATTTACTGAGTCTTTAATATAACAAGAAACCTTACATTTTTTCTTTACATTATGTATGTACTGAATCTCTAATATAACAAGAAACCTTACATTTTTTTTTTCTTTACATTATGTATGTACTGAATCTCTAATATAACAAGAAACCTTACATTTTTTTTTCTTTACATTATGTATGTTCTGAATCTCTAATATAACAAGAAACCTTACATTTTTCCTTACATTATGTATGTACTGAATCTTTAATATAACAAGAAACCTTACATTTTTTTTCCTTACATTATGTATGTACTGAATCTTTAATATAACAAGAAACCTTACATTTTTTCCTTACATTATGTATGTACTGAATCTCTAATATAACAAGAAACCTTACATTTTTTCCTTACATTATGTATGTACTGAATCTCTAATATAACAAGAAACCTTACATTTTTCCTTACATTATGTATGTACTGAATCTCTAATATAACAAGAAACCTTACATTTTTCTTTTACATTATGTATGTACTTGAATCTCTAATATAACAAGAAACCTTACATTTTTTCCTTACGTTATGTATGTACTGAATCTCTAATATAACAAGAAACCTTACATTTTTTTCTTTACATTATGTATGTACTGAATCTCTAATATAACAAGAAACCTTACATTTTTTTCTTTACATTATGTATTTACTGAATCTTTAATATAACAAGAAAGAAACATTTTTTTCCTTACATTATGTATTTACTGAATCTCTAATATAACAAGAAACCTTACATTTTTTTTCCTTACATTATGTATGTACTGAATCTCTAATATAACAAGAAACCTTACATTTTTTCCTTACATTATGTATGTACTGAATCTCTAATATAACAAGAAACCTTACATTTTTTCTTTACATTATGTATTTACTGAATCTCTAATATAACAAGAAACCTTACATTTTTTCCTTACATTATGTATGTACTGAATCTCTAATATAACAAGAAACCTTACATTTTTTCCTTACGTTATGTATGTACTGAATCTCTAATATAACAAGAAACCTTACATTTTTTTTTTTTTACATTATGTATTTGCTGAGTCTTTAATATAACAAGAAACCTTACATTTTTTTCTTTTACATTATGTATGTACTGAATCTCTAATATAACAAGAAACCTTACATTTTTTTTCTTTACATTATGTATGTACTGAATCTCTAATATAACAAGAAACCTTACATTTTTTCTTTACATTATGTATGTACTGAATCTCTAATATAACAAGAAACCTTACATTTTTTTCTTTTACATTATGTATGTACTGAATCTCTAATATAACAAGAAACCTTACATTTTTTTCTTTTACATTATGTATGTACTGAATCTCTAATATAACAAGAAACCTTACATTTTTTCCTTACATTATGTATGTACTGAATCTCTAATATAACAAGAAACCTTACATTTTTTCCTTACATTATGTATGTACTGAATCTCTAATATAACAAGAAACCTTACATTTTTTCCTTACGTTATGTATGTACTGAATCTCTAATATAACAAGAAACCTTACATTTTTTTCTTTACATTATGTATGTACTGAATCTCTAATATAACAAGAAACCTTACATTTTTTCTTTACATTATGTATGTACTGAATCTCTAATATAACAAGAAACCTTACATTTTTTTCTTTACATTATGTATGTACTGAATCTCTAATATAACAAGAAACCTTACATTTTTTTCTTTACATTATGTATGTTCTGAATCTCTAATATAACAAGAAACCTTACATTTTTTTCCTTTACATTATGTATATGTACTGAATCTTTAATATAACAAGAAACCTTACATTTTTTCTTTACATTATGTATGTACTGAATCTCTAATATAACAAGAAACCTTACATTTTTCTTTTTACATTATGTATGTACTGAATCTCTAATATAACAAGAAACCTTACATTTTTTTCTTTACATTATGTATGTACTGAATTTCTAATATAACAAGAAACCTTACATTTTTTTCTTTTACATTATGTATGTACTGAATCTCTAATATAACAAGAAACCTTACATTTTTTCTTTTTACATTATGTATGTACTGAATTTCTAATATAACAAGAAACCTTATACATTTTTTCTCTTTACATTATGTATGTACTGAATCTCTAATATAACAAGAAAACCTTACATTTTTTTTCTTTTACATTATGTATGTAACTGAATCTCTAATATAACAAGAAACCTTACATTTTTTCTTTACATTATGTATGTACTGAATCTTTAATATAACAAGAAACCTTACATTTTTTTCTCTTACATTATGTATGTACTGAATCTCTAATATAACAAGAAACCCTTACATTTTTTTCTTCTTTACATTATGTATGTACTGAATCTCTAATATAACAAGAACCTTTACATTTTTTCTTTACATTATGTATGTACTGAATCTCTAATATAACAAAGAAAACCTTACATTTTTTTTCTTTACATTATGTATGTACTGAATCTCTAATATAACAAGAAACCTTACATTTTTTTTCTTTACATTATGTATGTACTGAATCTCTAATATAACAAGAAACCTTACATTATGTATGTACTGAATTCTCTAATATATAACAAGAAACCTTACATTTTTTTCTTCTTTACATTATGTATGTACTGAATCTCTAATATAACAAGAAACCTTACATTTTTTCTTTTACATTATGTATGTACTGAATCTCTAATATAACAAGAAACCTTACATTATGTATGTACTGAATCTCTAATATAACAAGAAACCTTACATTTTTTTTTTCTTTACATTATGTATGTACTGAATCTCTAATATAACAAGAAACCTTACATTTTATGTATTATGTACTGAATCTCTAATATAACAAGAACCTTATTTTTTCTTTACATTAAGTAAGCAACAAGCGAAGCACATCTAAACCCTGATCTTTTCAGTATGGACGTGCGACAATACTGTAATATCCTGTTGAGCAGAGTCGGTGATATTACTTGTTATACAGAAAAAGTCATAATAGATAACTAATATCAAACATGATTATCCGGTATTCAGAAACCACGTTTATGCATAGTAGCTGCAGCGAAAATAGCTAAAGGAAAAGTTTCAGTTACTGAGATGGTAGAAAACACATGATATAGTGATGTATCACAGATTTTAATAAATATGTGTCTTATTTACAAGAAATAGTACTGGCATATATATATATATATATACACTTGTTTACATATTGTTTACAGCTTTTCATTTGCCTCTTAGCATTATGTCTGTGGACTTACAAAACTAGAAACCGGTTTTCGATACCCTATGTGAGCAAGAACACCAAAGCATTTCTTTCTGTAGTTAATTGTGTTTAATTTCAAACACAGAAAAAGCTTTTCACCTTGTTGTTATTGTGAATATGTTTGTATTTTTTGTCACGAGAAAGTTACATATCGTGTTTGTAAAGAGCATGATGGAAAATGTCGTGCAGTATCGAAGTGTAAACTAAACTTTGTGTGTTGAACTTTCTAAAACAAAAAAGTGATAGCAGCGTAATTGACTTTTATTACAGTATGGAGCTAAAGAAACTGTAATTAGCTTGATGGAAACTGAGGTAGTCACGAGCTTTCTTGTTAGAGGAATTAGTGAAGGTTAAGGATATACAACGACCTTCACTTCAGTTAGTTTATTACATTTTATACCGAAAACCTGTTGTTGTTCTTCCTACGAGACAAAAGCCAGGACTTACTTCTATTTTGGTAAATGTTTCATTTTGTCTTCGATCTGACGTCCAACAATGGAACAGCTACAATTTATAGTATGTCGTTATTTTTAAGCCAATCTGTCCGCTTCATTCCTTACACTACTGTGACGTCAGTACTGACCGGATGGGTGATCAATCGTCCATTCGGAAAAAGACGGGTCATTTCAGAGCGCACAATTTATCACAAATACTTTAAAGTCTATAGAATTGCAACATTCTTATGGCATCGGCTTATCCAGGAAGGAAAACAAGATATAAAGACTCCCAGAAAGAAAGAGAGAACAAACTAGTGCTAGATTTATGCAAATTGAACATTGGTTAAGAAGTATCTGAATTTATCTAGAAATTCATCTCTGTTTTATTGTATCATCATACTTTATCCTCTTATTATATAGGTTTAAGTATCAGAACTGGCAGAAGAACAAAGTTGTTGTTTTTTCTGACCAGAATAAAATAGTGGTTGAAATTCATATAAGATTCATCA
>NC_134835.1:436150-488222 GCF_004210375.1 Tachypleus tridentatus
CTCTAATATAACAAGAAACCTTACATTTTTCCTTACATTATGTATGTACTGAATCTCTAATATAACAAGAAACCTTACATTTTTCCTTACATTATGTATGTACTGAATCTCTAATATAACAAGAAACCTTACATTTTTTCTTTACATTATGTATGTACTGAATCTCTAATATAACAAGAATTTACATTTGTATGTACTGAATCTTAATGTAACAAGAAACCTTATTTTTTTCCTTACATGTACTGAATCTCTAATATAACAAGAAACCTTACATTTTTTCCTTACATTATGTATGTACTGAATCTCTAATATAACAAGAAACCTTACATTTTTTTCCTTACATTATGTATGTACTGAATCTCTAATATAACAAGAAACCTTACATTTTTTCCTTACATTATGTATGTACTGAATCTCTAATATAACAAGAAACCTTACATTTTTTCTTTACATTATGTATGTACTGAATCTCTAATATAACAAGAAACCTTACATTTTTTCTTTACATTATGTATGTACTGAATCTCTAATATAACAAGAAACCTTACATTTTTTTCTTTACCTTACATTATGTATGTACTGAATCTCTAATATAACAAGAAACCTTACATTTTTTCCTTACATTATGTATGTACTGAATCTCTAATATAACAAGAAACCTTACATTTTTTCCTTACATTATGTATGTACTGAATCTCTAATATAACAAGAAACCTTACATTTTTTCCTTACATTATGTATGTACTGAATCTCTAATATAACAAGAAACCTTACATTTTTCATTATGTATTTGCTGAGTCTTACATTATGTATGTACTGAATCTCTAATATAACAAGAAACCTTACATTTTTCCTTACATTATGTATGTACTGAATCTCTAATATAACAAGAAACCTTACATTTTTTTACATTATGTATGTACTGAATCTCTAATATAACAAGAAACCTTACATTTTTTTCCTTTACATTATGTATGTACTGAATCTCTAATATAACAAGAAACCTTACATTTTTTTCTTTACATTATGTATGTAATCTCTAATATAATAAGAAACCTTACATTTTTCTTTACATTATTATGTATGTACTGAATCTCTAATATAACAAGAAACCTTACATTTTTTTCCTTACATTATGTATGTACTGAATCTCTAATATAACAAGAAACCTTACATTTTTTCCTTACATTATGTATGTACTGAATCTCTAATATAACAAGAAACCTTACATTTTTTTTACTTTACATTATGTATGTACTGAATCTCTAATATAACAAGAAACCTTACATTTTTTCCTTACATTATGTATGTACTGAATCTCTAATATAACAAGAAACCTTACATTTTTTCCTTACATTATGTATGTACTGAATCTCTAATATAACAAGAAACCTTACATTTTTTCCTTACATTATGTATGTACTGAATCTCTAATATAACAAGAAACCTTACATTTTTTCCCTTACATTATGTATGTACTGAATCTCTAATATAACAAGAAACCTTACATTTTTTCCTTACATTATGTATGTACTGAATCTCTAATATAACAAGAAACCTTACATTTTTTTTCCTTACATTATGTATGTACTGAATCTCTAATATAACAAGAAACCTTACATTTTTTTTCTTACATTATGTATGTACTGAATCTCTAATATAACAAGAAACCTTACATTTTTTTCCTTACTTACATTATGTATGTACTGAATCTCTAATATAACAAGAAACCTTACATTTTTTTCTTTACATTATGTATGTACTGAATTACATTTACATTTTTTTCTTTACATTATGTATGTACTGAATCTCTAATATAACAAGAAACCTTACATTTTTCCTTACATTATGTATGTATGTACTGAATCTTTTTTCCTAATATAACAAGAAACCTTACATTTTTTTCCTTACATTATGTATGTACTGAATCTCTAATATAACAACATTATGAAACCTTACATTTTTTTCCTTACATTATGTATGTACTGAATCTCTAATATAACAAGAAACCTTACATTTTTTCCTTACATTATGTATGTACTGAATCTCTAATATAACAAGAAACCTTACATTTTTTCTCTTACATTATGTATGTACTGAATCTCTAATATAACAAGAAACCTTACATTTTTTCCTTACATTATGTATGTACTGAATCTCTAATATAACAAGAAACCTTACATTTTTTTCCTTACATTATGTATGTACTGAATCTCTAATATAACAAGAAACCTTACATTTTTTCCTTACGTTATGTATGTACTGAATCTCTAATATAACAAGAAACCTTACATTTTTTTTCTTTACATTATGTATTTGCTGAGTCTTTAATATAACAAGAAACATTATGTATGTACTGAATCTCTAATATAACAAGAAACCTTACATTTTTTTTCCTTACATTATGTATGTACTGAATCTCTTAATATAACAAGAAACCTTACATTTTTTCCTTACATTATGTATGTACTGAATCTTTAATGTAACAAGAAACCTTACATTTTTTTCCTTACATTATGTATGTACTGAATCTCTAATATAACAAGAAACCTTACATTTTTTCCTTACATTATGTATGTACTGAATCTCTAATATAACAAGAAACCTTACATTTTTTCTTACACTGAATATGTATGTACTGTATTTGCTGAGTCTTTAATATAACAAGAAACCTTACATTTTTTTTCTTTACATTATGTATGTACTGAATCTTTAATATAACAAGAAACCTTACATTTTTTTTCTTACATTATGTATGTACTGAATCTCTAATATAACAAGAAACCTTACATTTTTCTTTACATTATGTACATTATGTATGTATGTACTGAATCTCTAATATAACAAGAAACCTTACATTTTTCCTTACATTATGTATGTACTGAATCTCTAATATAACAAGAAACCTTACATTTTTTTACTTTACATTATGTATGTACTGAATCTCTAATATAACAAGAAACCTTACATTTTTTCCCTTACATTATGTATGTACTGAATCTCTAATATAACAAGAAACCTTACATTTTTCCTTACATTATGTATGTACTGAATCTCTAATATAACAAGAAACCTTACATTTTTCCTTACGTTATGTATGTACTGAATCTCTAATATAACAAGAAACCTTACATTTTTTCTTTACATTATGTATGTTCTGAATCTTTAATATAACAAGAAACCTTACATTTTTTCTTTACATTATGTATTTTTTTCCTTACTGACTTTAATATAACAATAAACCTTACATTTTTTCCTTACATTATGTATGTACTGAATCTCTAATATAACAAGAAACCTTACATTTTTTCCTTACATTATGTATGTACTGAATCTCTAATATAACAAGAAACCTTACATTTTTTCCTTACGTTATGTATGTACTGAATCTCTAATATAACAAGAAACCTTACATTTTTTCTTTACATTATGTATGTACTTAATCTGTAATATAACAAGAAACCTTACATTTTTTTTTACGTTATGTATGTACTGAATCTCTAATATAACAAGAAACGTTAAATTTTTTCTCTTACATTATGTATGTACTGAATCTCTAATATAACAAATGTACTGAATCTTTAATGAAACCTTACATTTTTTTCTTTACATTATGTATGTACTGAATCTTTAATATAACAAGAAACCTTACATTTTTCCTTACATTATGTATGTACTGAATCTCTAATATAACAAGAAACCTTACATTTTTTCCTTACATTATGTATGTACTGAATCTCTAATATAACAAGAAACCTTACATTTTTTTCCTTACATTATGTATGTACTGAATCTCTAATATAACAAGAAACCTTACATTTTTCCTTACATTATGTATGTACTGAATCTCTAATATAACAAGAAACCTTACATTTTTTCCTTACATTATGTATGTACTGAATCTCTAATATAACAAGAAACCTTACATTTTTTCCTTACGTTATGTATGTACTGAATCTCTAATATAACAAGAAACCTTACATTTTTTTTACTTTACATTATGTATGTACTGAATCTCTAATATAACAAGAAACCTTACATTTTTTCCTTTACATTATGTATGTACTGAATCTTTAATATAACAAGAAACCTTACATTTTTTTACCTTACATTATGTATGTACTGAATCTCTAATATAACAAGAAACCTTACATTTTTTTTACCTTACATTATGTATGTACTGAATCTCTAATATAACAAGAAACCTTACATTTTTCTTCCTTACATTATGTATGTACTGAATCTTTAATATAACAAGAAACCTTACATTTTTTTTCCTTACATTATGTATGTACTGAATCTCTAATATAACAAGAAACCTTACATTTTTTTCTTTACATTATGTATGTACTGAATCTCTAATATAACAAGAAACCTTACATTTTTTCCTTACTCTATTATGTATGTACTGAATCTCTAATATAACAAGAAACCTTACATTTTTTTCCTTACATTATGTATGTACTGAATCTCTAATATAACAAGAAACCTTACATTTTTTCTTTACATTATGTATTTGCTGAGTCTTTAATATAACAAGAAACCTTACATTTTTTCTTTACATTATGTATGTACTGAATCTCTAATATAACAAGAAACCTTACATTTTTTTCTTTACATTATGTATGTACTGAATCTCTAATATAACAAGAAACCTTACATTTTTCTTTACATTATGTATGTACTGAATCTCTAATATAACAAGAAACCTTAAATTTTTTTCTTTACATTATGTATGTTCTGAATCTCTAATATAACAAGAAACCTTACATTTTTTCCTTACATTATGTATGTACTGAATCTCTAATATAACAAGAAACCTTACATTTTTTCCTTACATTATGTATGTACTGAATCTTTAATATAACAAGAAACCTTACATTTTTTCCTTACATTATGTATGTACTGAATCTTTAATATAACAAGAAACCTACATTTTTCCTTTAATTATATGTACTGAAGAAACCTTACATTTTTTCCTTACATTATGTATGTACTGAATCTCTAATATAACAAGAAACCTTACATTTTTCCTTACATTATGTATGTACTGAATCTCTAATATAACAAGAAACCTTACATTTTTCTTTACATTATGTATTTGCTGAATCTTTAATATAACAAGAAACCTTACATTTTTTTCTTACATTATGTATGTACTGAATCTCTAATATAACAAGAAACCTTACATTTTTCCTTTACATTATGTATTTACTGAATCTTACATAATATAACAAGAAACCTTACATTTTTTTCTTTACATTATGTATGTACTGAATCTCTAATATAACAAGAAACCTTACATTTTTTCTTTACATTATGTATGTACTGAATCTCTAATATAACAAGAAACCTTACATTTTTTCCTTACATTATGTATGTACTGAATCTTTAATATAACAAGAAACCTTACATTTTTTCCTTACGTTATGTATGTACTGAATCTCTAATATAACAAGAAACCTTACATTTTTTCCTTACATTATGTATGTACTGAATCTCTAATATAACAAGAAACCTTACATTTTTTTCTTTACATTATGTATGTACTGAATCTCTAATATAACAAGAAACCTTACATTTTTTTCTTTACATTATGTATGTACTGAATCTCTAATATAACAAGAAACCTTACATTTTTTTCTTTACATTATGTATGTACTGAATCTCTAATATAACAAGAAACCTTACATTTTTTCTTTACATTATGTATGTACTGAATCTTTAATATAACAAGAAACCTTACATTTTTCCTTACATTATGTATGTACTGAATCTCTAATATAACAAGAAACCTTACATTTTTTTCCTTACATTATGTATGTACTGAATCTCTAATATAACAAGAAACCTTACATTTTTTCCTTACATTATGTATGTACTGAATCTCTAATATAACAAGAAACCTTACATTTTTTCCTTACATTATGTATGTACTGAATCTCTAATATAACAAGAAACCTTACATTTTTTCCTTACATTATGTATGTACTGAATCTCTAATATAACAAGAAACCTTACATTTTTCCTTACATTATGTATGTACTGAATCTCTAATATAACAAGAAACCTTACATTTTTTTGAATCTCCTTACATTATGTATGTACTGAATCTCTAATATAACAAGAAACCTTACATTTTTCCTTACATTATGTATGTACTGAATCTCTAATATAACAAGAAACCTTACATTTTTTCCTTACATTATGTATGTACTGAATCTCTAATATAACAAGAAACCTTACATTTTTTCTCTTATAACAAGAAACAAGAAGAATATTTTTCTTACATGTATGTACTGAATCTCTAATATAACAAGAAACCTTACATTTTTTCCTTACATTATGTATGTACTGAATCTCTAATATAACAAGAAACCTTACATTTTTCTTTACATTATGTATGTACTGAATCTCTAATATAACAATAAACCTTACATTTTTTCTTTACATTATGTATGTACTGAATCTCTAATATAACAAGAAACCTTACATTTTTTTTCCTTACATTATGTATGTACTGAATCTCTAATATAACAAGAAACCTTACATTTTTTCCTTACATTATGTATGTACTGAATCTCTAATATAACAAGAAACCTTACATTTTTCTCTTTTACATTATGTATGTTCTGAATCTCTAATATAATAAGAAACCTTACATTTTTTCTTTACATTATGTATGTTCTGAATCTCTCTAATATAAAAAGAAACCTTACATTTTTTTCTTTACATTATGTATGTTCTGAATCTCTAATATAACAAGAAACCTTACATTTTTTTTCTTTACATTATGTATGTACTGAATCTCTAATATAACAAGAAACCTTACATTTTTTTTTTTACATTATGTATGTACTGAATCTCTAATATAACAAGAAACCTTACATTTTTTCCTTACATTATGTATGTACTGAATCTCTAATATAACAAGAAACCTTACATTTTTTCCTTACATTATGTATGTACTGAATCTCTAATATAACAAGAAACCTTACATTTTTTCCTTACGTTATGTATGTACTGAATCTCTAATATAACAAGAAACCTTACATTTTTCCTTACATTATGTATGTACTGAATCTCTAATATAACAAGAAACCTTACATTTTTTTCTTTACATTATGTATGTACTGAATCTCTAATATAACAAGAAACCTTACATTTTTTTCTTTACATTATGTATGTACTGAATCTCTAATATAACAAGAAACCTTACATTTTTTTCTTTACATTATGTATGTACTGAATCTCTAATATAACAAGAAACCTTACATTTTTTTCCTTACATTATGTATGTACTGAATCTCTAATATAACAAGAAACCTTACATTTTTTCTTTACATTATGTATGTACTGAATCTCTAATATAATAAGAAACCTTACATTTTTTCTTTACATTATGTATGTTCTGAATCTCTAATATAACAAGAAACCTTACATTTTTTTCTTTACATTATGTATGTTCTGAATCTCTAATATAACAAGAAACCTTACATTTTTTCTTTACATTATGTATGTACTGAATCTCTAATATAACAAGAAACCTTAAATTTTTTTCTTTACATTATGTATGTTCTGAATCTCTAATATAACAAGAAACCTTACATTTTTCCTTACATTATGTATGTACTGAATCTCTAATATAACAATAAACCTTACATTTTTTCCTTACATTATGTATGTACTGAATCTCTAATATAACAAGAAACCTTACATTCTTTCCTTACATTATGTATGTACTGAATCTCTAATATAACAAGGAACTTTACATTTTTTCCTTACGTTATGTATGTACTGAATCTCTAATATAACAAGAAACCTTACATTTTTTCTTTACATTATGTATTTGCTGAGTCTTTAATATAACAAGAAACCTTACATTTTTTTCCTTACATTATGTATTTACTGAATCTCTAATATAACAAGAAACCTTACATTTTTTCCTTACATTATGTATGTACTGAATCTCTAATATAACAAGAAACCTTACATTTTTTCCTTACGTTATGTATGTACTGAATCTCTAATATAACAAGAAACCTTACATTTTTTTCCTTACATTATGTATGTACTGAATCTCTAATATAACAAGAAACCTTACATTTTTTTTCCTTACATTATGTATGTACTGAATCTCTAATATAACAAGAAACCTTACATTTTTCTTTACATTATGTATGTACTGAATCTCTAATATAACAATAAACCTTACATTTTTTCCTTACATTATGTATGTACTGAATCTTTAATATAACAAGAAACCTTACATTTTTTTTCCTTACATTATGTATGTACTGAATCTCTAATATAACAAGAAACCTTACATTTTTCCTTACATTATGTATGTACTGAATCTCTAATATAACAAGAAACCTTACATTTTTTCCTTACATTATGTATGTACTGAATCTCTAATATAACAAGAAACCTTACATTTTTTTTTTTTCTTACATTATGTATGTACTGAATCTTTAATGTAAGAAGAAACCTTACATTTTTTCCTTACATTATGTATGTACTGAAACTCTAATATAACAAGAAACCTTACATTTTTTCCTTACATTATGTATGTACTTAATCTCTAATATAACAAGAAACCTTACATTTTTTCCTTACGTTATGTATGTACTGAATCTCTAATATAACAAGAAACCTTACATTTTTCCTTACATTATGTATGTACTGAATCTCTAATATAACAAGAAACCTTACATTTTTCTTTACATTATGTATGTACTGAATCTCTAATATAACAAGAAACCTTACATTTTTTCCTTACATTATGTATGTACTGAATCTCTAATATAACAAGAAATTTTACATTTTTTCCTTACATTATGTATGTACTTAATCTCTAATATAACAAGAAACCTTACATTTTTTCCTTACATTATGTATGTACTGAATCTCTAATATAACAAGAAACCTTACATTTTTTTTTTTTACATTATGTATTTGCTGAGTCTTTAATATAACAAGAAACCTTACATTTTTTCTTTACATTATGTATTTGCTGAGTCTTTAATATAACAATAAACCTTACATTTTTTCCTTACATTATGTATGTACTGAATCTCTAATATAACAAGAAACCTTACATTTTTTCCTTACATTATGTATGTACTGAATCTCTAATATAACAAGAAACCTTACATTTTTCCTTACATTATGTATGTACTGAATCTTTAATATAACAAGAAACCTTACATTTTTTTATTTGCCTTACATTATGTATGTACTGAATCTCTAATATAACAAGAAACCTTACATTTTTTCCTTACATTATGTATGTACTGAATCTCTAATATAACAAGAAACCTTACATTTTTTCCTTACGTTATGTATGTACTGAATCTCTAATATAACAAGAAACCTTACATTTTTTCTTTACATTATGTATTTGCTGAGTCTTTAATATAACAAGAAACCTTACATTTTTTTCTTTACATTATGTATGTACTGAATCTCTAATATAACAAGAAACCTTACATTTTTTTCTTTACATTATGTATGTTCTGAATCTCTAATATAACAAGAAACCTTACATTTTTCCTTACATTATGTATGTACTGAATCTTTAATGTAACAAGAAACCTTACATTTTTTCCTTACATTATGTATGTACTGAATCTTTAATGTAACAAGAAACCTTACATTTTTTCCTTACATTATGTATGTACTGAATCTCTAATATAACAAGAAACCTTACATTTTTTCCTTACATTATGTATGTACTGAATCTCTAATATAACAAGAAACCTTACATTTTTTCCTTACGTTATGTATGTACTGAATCTCTAATATAACAAGAAACCTTACATTTTTTCTTTACATTATGTATGTACTTAATCTGTAATATAACAAGAAACCTTATATTTTTTCCTTACGTTATGTATGTACTGAAACTCTAATATAACAAGAAACCTTACATTTTTTCCTTACATTATGTATGTACTTAATCTCTAATATAACAAGAAACCTTACATTTTTTCCTTACATTATGTATGTACTGAATCTCTAATATAACAAGAAACCTTACATTTTTTCTTTACATTATGTATTTGCTGAGTCTTTAATATAACAAGAAACCTTACATTTTTTTCTTTACATTATGTATGTACTGAATCTCTAATATAACAAGAAACCTTACATTTTTTTCTTTACATTATGTATGTTCTGAATCTTTAATATAACAAGAAACCTTACATTTTTCCTTACATTATGTATGTACTGAATCTTTAATGTAACAAGAAACCTTACATTTTTTCCTTACATTATGTATGTACTGAATCTCTAATATAACAAGAAACCTTACATTTTTTCCTTACATTATGTATGTACTGAATCTCTAATATAACAAGAAACCTTACATTTTTTCCTTACATTATGTATGTACTGAATCTCTAATATAACAAGAAACCTTACATTTTTTCCTTACGTTATGTATGTACTGAATCTCTAATATAACAAGAAACCTTACATTTTTTCTTTACATTATGTATGTACTTAATCTGTAATATAACAAGAAACCTTATATTTTTTCCTTACGTTATGTATGTACTGAATCTCTAATATAACAAGAAACGTTAAATTTTTTTCTTTACATTATGTATGTACTGAATCTCTAATATAAAAAGAAACCTTACATTTTTTTCTTTACATTATGTATTTGCTGAGTCCTTAATATAACAAGAAACCTGACATTTTTTCCTTACATTATGTATTTACTGAATCTCTAATATAACAAGAAACCTTACATTTTTTCCTTACATTATGTATGTACTGAATCTCTAATATAACAAGAAACCTTACATTTTTTCCTTACATTATGTATGTACTGAATCTCTAATATAACAAGAAACCTTACATTTTTTCCTTACATTATGTATGTACTGAATCTCTAATATAACAAGAAACCTTACATTTTTCCTTACGTTATGTATGTACTGAATCTCTAATATAACAAGAAACCTTACATTTTTTTCTTACGTTATGTATGTACTGAATCTCTAATATAACAAGAAACCTTACATTTTTTTCTTTACATTATGTATTTGCTGAGTCTTTAATATAACAAGAAACCTTACATTTTTTCTTTACATTATGTATTTGCTGAGTCTTTAATATAACAAGAAACCTTACATTTTTTCCTTACATTATGTATGTACTGAATCTCTAATATAACAAGAAACCTTACATTTTTTCCTTACATTATGTATGTACTGAATCTCTAATATAACAAGAAACCTTACATTTTTTCCTTACGTTATGTATGTACTGAATCTCTAATATAACAAGAAACCTTACATTTTTTCTTTACATTATGTATGTACTTAATCTGTAATATAACAAGAAACCTTATATTTTTTCCTTACGTTATGTATGTACTGAATCTCTAATATAACAAGAAACGTTAAATTTTTTTCTTTACATTATGTATGTACTGAATCTCTAATATAAAAAGAAACCTTACATTTTTTTCTTTACATTATGTATTTGCTGAGTCTTTAATATAACAAGAAACCTTACATTTTTTCCTTACATTATGTATTTACTGAATCTCTAATATAACAAGAAACCTTACATTTTTTCCTTACATTATGTATGTACTGAATCTCTAATATAACAAGAAACCTTACATTTTTTCCTTACGTTATGTATGTACTGAATCTCTAATATAACAAGAAACCTTACATTTTTTCCTTACATTATGTATGTACTGAATCTCTAATATAACAAGAAACCTTACATTTTTTCCTTACGTTATGTATGTACTGAATCTCTAATATAACAAGAAACCTTACATTTTTTCCTTACGTTATGTATGTACTGAATCTCTAATATAACAAGAAACCTTACATTTTTTTCTTTACATTATGTATTTGCTTAGTCTTTAATATAACAAGAAACCTTACATTTTTTCTTTACATTATGTATTTGCTGAGTCTTTAATATAACAATAAACCTTATATTTTTTCCTTACATTATGTATGTACTGAATCTCTAATATAACAAGAAACCTTACATTTTTTCCTTACATTATGTATGTACTGAATCTCTAATATAACAAGAAACCTTACATTTTTCCTTACATTATGTATGTACTGAATCTTTAATGTAACAAGAAACCTTACATTTTTTCCTTACATTATGTATGTACTGAATCTTTAATGTAACAAGAAACCTTACATTTTTTCCTTACATTATGTATGTACTGAATCTCTAATATAACAAGAAACCTTACATTTTTTCCTTACATTATGTATGTACTTAATCTCTAATATAACAAGAAACCTTACATTTTTTCCTTACGTTATGTATGTACTGAATCTCTAATATAACAAGAAACCTTACATTTTTTCTTTACATTATGTATTTGCTGAGTCTTTAATATAACAAGAAACCTTACATTTTTTTCTTTACATTATGTATGTACTGAATCTCTAATATAACAAGAAACCTTACATTTTTCTTTACATTATGTATTTGCTGAGTCTTTAATATAACAAGAAACCTTACATTTTTTTCTTTACATTATGTATGTACTGAATCTCTAATATAACAAGAAACCTTACATTTTTTTCTTTACATTATGTATGTTCTGAATCTCTAATATAACAAGAAACCTTACATTTTTCCTTACATTATGTATGTACTGAATCTTTAATGTAACAAGAAACCTTACATTTTTTCCTTACATTATGTATGTACTGAATCTTTAATGTAACAAGAAACCTTACATTTTTTCCTTACATTATGTATGTACTGAATCTCTAATATAACAAGAAACCTTACATTTTTTCCTTACGTTATGTATGTACTGAATCTCTAATATAACAAGAAACCTTACATTTTTTCTTTACATTATGTATGTACTTAATCTGTAATATAACAAGAAACCTTATATTTTTTCCTTACGTTATGTATGTACTGAATCTCTAATATAACAAGAAACCTTACATTTTTTCTTTACATTATGTATGTACTGAATCTCTAATATAACAAGAAACCTTACATTTTTTTTCTTTACATTATGTATTTGCTGAGTCTTTAATATAACAAGAAACCTTACATTTTTTTCCTTACATTATGTATTTACTGAATCTCTAATATAACAAGAAACCTTACATTTTTTCCTTACATTATGTATGTACTGAATCTCTAATATAACAAGAAACCTTACATTTTTTTCCTTACGTTATGTATGTACTGAATCTCTAATATAACAAGAAACCTTACATTTTTTCCTTACATTATGTATGTACTGAATCTCTAATATAACAAGAAACCTTACATTTTTTCCTTACATTATGTATGTACTGAATCTCTAATATAACAAGAAACCTTACATTTTTTCCTTACATTATGTATGTACTGAATCTCTAATATAACAAGAAACCTTACATTTTTTCCTTACGTTATGTATGTACTGAATCTCTAATATAACAAGAAACCTTACATTTTTCCTTACATTATGTATGTACTGAATCTCTAATATAACAAGAAACCTTACATTTTTCCTTACATTATGTATGTACTGAATCTCTAATATAACAAGAAACCTTACATTTTTTCCTTACGTTATGTATGTACTGAATCTCTAATATAACAAGAAACCTTACATTTTTTTCCTTACATTATGTATGTACTGAATCTCTAATATAACAAGAAACCTTACATTTTTTTACTTTACATTATGTATGTACTGAATCTCTAATATAACAAGAAACCTTACATTTTTTTTCTTTACATTATGTATGTACTGAATCTCTAATATAACAAGAAACCTTACATTTTTTCCTTACGTTATGTATGTACTGAATCTCTAATATAACAAGAAACCTTACATTTTTTCCTTACATTATGTATGTACTGAATCTCTAATATAACAATAAACCTTACATTTTTTCCTTACATTATGTATGTACTGAATCTCTAATATAACAAGAAACCTTACATTTTTTTCTTTACATTATGTATGTACTGAATCTCTAATATAACAAGAAACCTTACATTTTTTTCTTTACATTATGTATTTACTGAATCTCTAATATAACAAGAAACCTTACATTTTTTTCTTTACATTATGTATGTACTGAATCTCTAATATAACAAGAAACCTTACATTTTTTTCTTTACATTATGTATGTACTTAATCTCTAATATAACAAGAAACCTTACATTTTTTCCTTACGTTATGTATGTACTGAATCTCTAATATAACAAGAAACCTTACATTTTTTTCTTTACATTATGTATGTACTTAATCTGTAATATAACAAGAAACCTTATATTTTTTCCTTACGTTATGTATGTACTGAATCTCTAATATAACAAGAAACCTTACATTTTTTTCTTTACATTATGTATGTACTGAATCTCTAATATAACAAGAAACCTTACATTTTTTCTTTACATTATGTATTTGCTGAGTCTTTAATATAACAAGAAACCTTACATTTTTTCCTTACATTATGTATTTACTGAATCTCTAATATAACAAGAAACCTTACATTTTTTCCTTACATTATGTATGTACTGAATCTCTAATATAACAAGAAACCTTACATTTTTTCCTTACGTTATGTATGTACTGAATCTCTAATATAACAAGAAACCTTACATTTTTTTCTTTACATTATGTATGTACTGAATCTCTAATATAACAAGAAACCTTACATTTTTTTCCTTACGTTATGTATGTACTGAATCTCTAATATAACAAGAAACCTTACATTTTTTCCTTACATTATGTATGTACTGAATCTCTAATATAACAAGAAACCTTACATTTTTTCCTTACGTTATGTATGTACTGAATCTCTAATATAACAAGAAACCTTACATTTTTTCCTTACATTATGTATGTACTGAATCTCTAATATAACAAGAAACCTTTCATTTTTTCCTTACATTATGTATGTACTGAATCTCTAATATAACAAGAAACCTTACATTTTTTCCTTACGTTATGTATGTACTGAATCTCTAATATAACAAGAAACCTTACACTTTTTCCTTACATTATGTATGTACTGAATCTCTAATATAACAAGAAACCTTACATTTTTTTCTTTACATTATGTATGTACTGAATCTCTAATATAACAAGAAACCTTACATTTTTTTCTTTACATTATGTATGTACTGAATCTCTAATATAACAAGAAACCTTACATTTTTTCCTTACGTTATGTATGTACTGAATCTCTAATATAACAAGAAACCTTACATTTTTTCCTTACATTATGTATGTACTGAATCTCTAATATAACAATAAACCTTACATTTTTTCCTTACATTATGTATGTACTGAATCTCTAATATAACAAGAAACCTTACATTTTTTTCTTTACATTATGTATGTACTGAATCTCTAATATAACAAGAAACCTTACATTTTTTTCTTTACATTATGTATTTACTGAATCTCTAATATAACAAGAAACCTTACATTTTTTTCTTTACATTATGTATGTACTGAATCTCTAATATAACAAGAAACCTTACATTTTTTTCTTTACATTATGTATGTACTTAATCTCTAATATAACAAGAAACCTTACATTTTTTCCTTACGTTATGTATGTACTGAATCTCTAATATAACAAGAAACCTTACATTTTTTTCTTTACATTATGTATGTACTTAATCTCTAATATAACAAGAAACCTTACATTTTTTCCTTACATTATGTATGTACTGAATCTCTAATATAACAAGAAACCTTACATTTTTTTCTTTACGTTATGTATGTACTGAATCTCTAATATAACAAGAAACCTTACATTTTTTCCTTACATTATGTATGTACTGAATCTCTAATATAACAAGAAACCTTACATTTTTTTCTTTACATTATGTATGTACTGAATCTCTAATATAACAAGAAACCTTACATTTTTTTCTTTACATTATGTATGTACTGAATCTCTAATATAACAAGAAACCTTACATTTTTTCCTTACGTTATGTATGTACTGAATCTCTAATATAACTAGAAACCTTACATTTTTTCCTTACATTATGTATGTACTGAATCTCTAATATAACAATAAACCTTACATTTTTTCCTTACATTATGTATGTACTGAATCTCTAATATAACAAGAAACCTTACATTTTTTTCTTTACATTATGTATGTACTGAATCTCTAATATAACAAGAAACCTTACATTTTTTTTCCTACTTTACATTATGTATTTACTGAATCTCTAATATAACAAGAAACCTTACATTTTTTTCTTTACATTATGTATGTACTGAATCTCTAATATAACAAGAAACCTTACATTTTTTTCTTTACATTATGTATGTACTTAATCTCTAATATAACAAGAAACCTTACATTTTTTCCTTACGTTATGTATGTACTGAATCTCTAATATAACAAGAAACCTTACATTTTTTTCTTTACATTATGTATGTACTTAATCTCTAATATAACAAGAAACCTTACATTTTTTCCTTACGTTATGTATGTACTGAATCTCTAATATAACAAGAAACCTTACATTTTTTTCTTTACATTATGTATGTACTGAATCTCTAATATAACAAGAAACCTTACATTATGTATGTACTGAATCTCTAATATAACAAGAAACCTTACATTTTTTCCTTACATTATGTATGTACTTAATCTCTAATATAACAAGAAACCTTACATTTTTTCCTTACGTTATGTATGTACTGAATCTCTAATATAACAAGAAACCTTACATATTTTTCTTTACATTATGTATTTACTGAATCTCTAATATAACAAGAAACCTTACATTATGTATGTACTGAATCTCTAATATAACAAGAAACCTTACATTTTTTCCTTACATTATGTATGTACTTAATCTCTAATATAACAAGAAACCTTACATTTTTTCCTTACATTATGTATGTACTGAATCTCTAATATAACAAGAAACCTTACATTTTTTTCTTTACATTATGTATGTACTTAATCTCTAATATAACAAGAAACCTTACATTTTTTCCTTACATTATGTATGTACTGAATCTCTAATATAACAAGAAACCTTACATTTTTTTCTTTACGTTATGTATGTACTGAATCTCTAATATAACAAGAAACCTTACATTTTTTCCTTACATTATGTATGTACTGAATCTCTAATATAACAAGAAACCTTACATTTTTTTCTTTACATTATGTATGTACTGAATCTCTAATATAACAAGAAACCTTACATTTTTTTCTTTACATTATGTATGTACTGAATCTCTAATATAACAAGAAACCTTACATTTTTTCCTTACGTTATGTATGTACTGAATCTCTAATATAACTAGAAACCTTACATTTTTTCCTTACATTATGTATGTACTGAATCTCTAATATAACAAGAAACCTTACATTTTTTTCTTTACATTATGTATTTGCTGAATCTCTAATATAACAAGAAACCTTACATTTTTTTCTTTACATTAAGTAAGCAACAAGCGAAGCACATCTAAGCCACTGATCTTTTCAGTATGGACGTGCGACAATACTGTAATATCCTGTTGACCAGAGTCGATATTACTTGTTATACAGAGAAAAGGCATAAAGATAACTAATATCAAACAAATTTATCCGGTATTCGAAACCACGTGTTTATGCCAAGCCTGCAGCGAAAATAGCTAAAGAAAAAGTTTCGAAGTTACTGGAGATGGTAGAAAACACATGATATAGTGATGTATCACAGATTTTAATAAATATGTGTCTTATTTACAGAAATAGTACTGGCATATATATATATATATATATACACTTGTTTACATATTACAGCTTTTCGTTTGCCTCTTAGCCACATGTCTGTGGACTTACAAAACTAGAAACCGGTTTTCGATACCCTATGTGAGCAGAACACAAATAGCACTTTCTGTAGTTAATTGTGTTTAATTTCAAACACAGAAAAAGCTTTTCACCTTGTTGTATTGTGAATATATTTGTATTTTTGTCATCGAGAAAGTTACATATCGTGTTTTGTAAGAGTACATGATGGAAAATGTCGTGCAGTATCGAAGTGTAAACTAAACTTTTGTGTGTTGAACTTTCTAAAACAAAAAGTGATAGCAGCGTAATTGACTTATTACAGTATGGAGCTAAAGAAACTGTAATTAGCTTGATGGAAAACTGGAGGTCGTCACGAGCTTTCTTGTTAGAGGAATTAGTGGAGTTAAGGAGTACAACGACCTTCACTTCAGTTAGTTTATTACATTTTATACCGAAAACCTGTTGTTGTTGTTCCTACGAGACGAAAGCCAGGACTTACTTCTATTTTGGTAAATGTTTCATTTCGTCTTCGATCTGACGTCCAACAATGGAACAGCTACAATTTATAGCATGTCGTTATTTTTTAAGCCAATCTGTCCGCTTCATTCCTTACACTACTGTGACGTCAGTACTGACCGGATGGGTGATCAATCGTCCATTCGGAAAAAGACGGGGTCATTCAGAGCGTACAATTTATCACAAATACTTTAAAGTCTATAGAATGCAACATTCGTATATGGCATCGGATTATTCAGGAAGGAAAACAAGATATGAAGACTCCCAGAAAGAAAGAGAGAACAAACTAGTGCTAGATTTATGCAAAAATTGAACATTGGTTAAGAAGTATCTGAATTTATCTAGAAATTCATCTCTGTTTATTGTATCATCATACTTTATCCTCTTATTATATAGGTTTAAGTATCAGAACTGGCAGAAGAACAAAGTTGTTGTTTTTTCTGACAGAATAAAATGTGGTTGAAATGCCTTATAAGATTCATTAACATTGAATATAACATTGCCAGATCTGATTGGTAGATAAACTGCATGTGTAAATAAATTTCATTGTTAAGCTAATAACGTTATAAAACTTAATAGTTTCAATAAAATATTAGCAATAGTCGTTATTAGAAGAATTCCACTTGAAGGTTTCTTTACTCGATATATCAGCACTATTGTAAATAATTAGTTCTCTGATTTTTTATGCTTTGAAGAGATTGTTCATAAACTGTCATTTTTCCACAATATTACACTTATACAATATTACAGTATTTTTGAACACAATAAAATAATAAAAGAAGTAAATTGTCCCATAATAATACATGAATAGAAGAAGTAAAATTTCACACGACGTTGCACGTATAAAGTAAGTAAAATTTCACACGACGTTGCACGTATAAAGTAAATAAAATTTCACACGACGTTTCACGTATAAAGTAAGTGAAATTTCACACGACGTTGCACGTATAAAGTAAGTAAAATTTCACACGACGTTGCACGTATAAAGTAAGTAAAATTTCACACGACGTTGCACGTATAAAGTAAGTAAAATTTCATACGACATCACATATATAAAAAGTAAATTTTCATACGGCATCTCATGTGTAAAATAAATAAACTTTCATTGCACATCGCATACATAAAAGAAGTACATTTTCATACGACATCCCATATGTTAAATAAGTAAACTTTCATACGACATAATACATATAAAATAAGTAAAATTTCGCACATCACATATATAAAGTAAGTAAACTTTCAAACGACATTACATGTACAAAATAAGTAGAATTTCACACAACATCAGGTGTATAACATAAGTAAACTTTCATACGCCATAACATATATAAATGTTGTTGTTTTGAACTAAGCAGAAATCTACACAATGAGCTATCTGTGCTATGCCCACCACGGGTATCGAAACCCGGTTTTTAGTGTTGTTAGTCAGCAGAAATACTGCTGAGCCACTGGGGGGGCGTATATAAAAGGAATAAACCTTTATACGACATCATATATATAAAAAAAATAAACTTTCCCACGACATCTCATGTATGAAATAACTAAACTTTCATTGGATGTCATATACATAAAAGAAGTCGACTTTCATACGACATCACATATATAAAATTTTTCACAACAATTTGTGTGTGTGTGTTTTCATATAGCAAATTCTGAGGAAAATCGAATCCCTGATTTTAGCGTTGTAAATCCGTAGACTTACCGCTGTATCAGCGGGGTACTCACACAACCATTCATGTATAATAAAAGTAAAATTCACACATTTTATCCGTGAAAGAAGTAAACTTGCACGAAACAATGCCCTTACTTAAAGATATTGAAAGGAGGTTCAGAAATAAATAGATCTCTGATTTATTTTCATTGATGAATCAAAATGTTCTGTTTAATAAGTCACTCTAATGGGATTCCGTTAACGTACGAATTAAATATTTATTAATTAAACAAAATGTTCATATTTATCTAATTTAATTCATTATGAAATATTACTTTATGTACCGATTTAAACAGCACTAACTATTTATACATTTTGATCACCGAGTGACGGGTTCCGTAAAACAATTTAGTTTACATCAGTATAATTTGATTTTTACAGACAAAATGTAAGCTGTCAGTCTTGATCGACGAGTACATACAGAAGCTTGTTGTTAGTAGTTATGAATCACAGTATAACAAACTAGATATAGCTAAATATGTTTATTTTCCACTTTGAAATGTTTGATAAAGCAATAACGGTTACATGTAATATTGAAAAAGACAAACATTTTCAAACAGAACAAACTAGTGTAGACATGACGATTAAACTTGTATTTTATTGTGAAGTTATGTACGACACTTTAACAGAACTGGAAAGCTCTACAACAGAGTGACTAAATTGTTCACGGACTGCCAACCTTAATGACACGTTTTGTCACATTTCCTTCAGGTATACACAATTTTCACTTAATTTAACAGCAAAATACTTTAACTAATATCCTTAGATTGTTCTCGCAATAAAATAGTCAATCTAAAAAATACTGAACTGGTGTAAAACGACATCACGAAACAGCATTGATTTCTGGTATTAAACCAAAGGCCTCTCGAGCAATGATTGTGGACATAAAGAGAGGACTTATCTCTTATAAGAACCTCTGATTTGAAATAGGTTAAATAAGAATAATTTGAAGAAGAAACCTGTAAGAAACATAAATTAATTATCAGCAAAACCTCACAAGTGACTGCACCTAGAAAAATATTTAATGAAGAAAATTTTAAATAACTAAATATAATTTTTTCTTTACACGATTAAATCATCAACTGTGTTTAACTATTCAGCGAATAAAGGCCACAATACTGTTAATAAGACAATCAGATAATTTTAATCTTCCCTTTCGACGTCCATGCTCTATCTTCCATCTAGTTTCTACCAATATCTCACCACAAAGAGGTTTCTTCTGAGAATAACGATGTATTTACAGTTTTCGATAAATTACTTCCAAGCTAACCAGGGTAAAGTAACAAACTGCCATTTCGAGCTGCATCAGAGGACTTTACAAGCATGCAGTCAATGGTACTACTGTGTTTTCAGTTTTTACAACATGAAAATAACTTTATTTCGACGTGTGTCTGAACGCTTGTGTACTTTTGGCCTCAGAGCCCTTGTAAGCCTGAAATCCATGTTTATTACGATTTTCTTAACAGACCAGGAGATATGCCCAGCTTCACTTCAATGGATCTTTGGCCCAGAGAGTCTTCATTTGTAATTACAACTTTCACTTTAAGCTTTCCAAGGCCTGATGGCTATGGCGATCAACTGCTTGTTACAAATTTGAATTTCCACCACTGACCGTGCTCGTCCCTTCGGCCGTATGGGTGTTGTAATGTGACAGTTAGTCCTACTATTCGTTAATGAGAAAGCAATTTAAGAGTTGGCAGTGGATAATGCCTTCCCTCTAGTTTATCGGAAGCAAATCTAAGCTTTCCGCTTTGCAAGTTCTCCCTTGCATGAAAAATTAAAGATTATCTTTTGCGAAAAGACTCAGTGTTGTTTTGTGATCTGAGTGTAAGAAAAGTTATATTCAGGAACAGCAATCACATACTCGTGCAGTTAACGAAACAATTGGAGGGGAATTTTACAAACCTGAGCGGCGTGTTGCTTTTATAATGCCTGCCTATCATATGACAGTAACTCCAGAAACATTTTTAAATTCTAGAGTAAATGCAGATATATTAAAACTAGAAACAGATGACCTTATAACATAGAAATATAGTTTTTCTATTTAATTAAACACATCAACGTTTAACTTTACGTATAGATTCGAATATAATCTATTATTCAAATCATTTAAAGATTTGTACTGTCAGTTTCGGTTTATGTTTTAATGAATTCTCCTGAAGGAGCAGTACAACAACACGTTGAGTGTCTAATTAAATAAAAAAATAACTAATTTTGGTTTGATGAGGATGTTTATTTCCAGCATTGATATGTATTATATATTATTATATGTATTATATTATATATATATTATACAGTCAATATGTACTGCATGAAATAAATGTAGATAATTTACAGTTGATTTTATAATTTATATATCAACCATCTCGATATCGAGTGACGACATTACAGTGTACTAGTACCAGTTCTTCTGTAATATAAAAATTAGAATATTTATGGATCCAATACGTTTTGAATAAAACACGAAGCATAAAGTTAAACACAGCTGGCTCCAAATCATTTATACACGATATATTTTTGCTCATTTACTCAAGATGATGCGTAGATAATAGACAATAGAACCTATACTTTTTCGTTTTGCTTCTAAATTGCCCAGAGAAATGTTTTAGCTACACTTTAAAAAATTAATTCCTTGTTAATTAAATGGTCATGTGTAACGAATATCTTTTCAAAACAGGAAAGCAGTAATACTGAGAAAGAAGAAAAACCGACAAAGTCGACTTGAGATATTGAAAAAACGGAAATTAGTCAAATGTTTACATTTTACTTTATGTTCAGTCACCCAAAGTGAAGCACGAACATAAGACGAATGTTAAAGAGCAATAATTTTTTTGTTTATAAAATTTAATGCGAAAAACGGAAAATTATATGGATACTAAACAGTTGGCCCGGCATGGCCAAGCGTGTTAAGGCGTGCGACTCGTAATCTGAGGGTCGCGGGTTCGCATCCCCAGCGCTCCAAGCATGTTCGCCCTTTCAGCCGTGGGGGCGTTATAAAGTGACGGTCAATCCCACTATTCGTTGGTAAAAAAGTAGCCCAAGAGTTGGCGGTGGATGGTGATGACTAGCTGCCTTCCCTCTAGTCTTACACTGCTAAATTAGGGACGGCTAGCATAGATAGCCCTCGAGTAGCTTTGTGCGAAATTAAAAAACAAACAAACAAACTAAACTGTTGTTAGTTATTATTAAGCACAACGCTAAAGAATGGGCTATGTGAGCTCTGCCCACCACAGGTATCGAAACCCGGTTTCTAGTACTAGAACTCTGCAAACATACCGCTGTCCCCCTGGTGAGGGGGATCGGTATTAAATATATACCTTTTCCATAAATTCTAAACATACTTTTTCAGAATTCTTCGTTGGCTATCAAGTAGGTTGTTTTTTTTCGAAATGATAGCTAATCCGGTGTCATTATACACATCAAGAGGAACGTTAGATTATCATATATTGTTCTTACAGAACAGCTTCTTTCAGGTCAAGAATAACAAGCAGATTGTATTAGTTAGAATATGCTACTGGGCATTTGGATTATCTATAGGACAAGAATATGTTCGGTCAGAAAAAGTTGTTGGAAGTTATAAATCGTAAACTGATGTAAGTTAACTGATCAGGGACAGCTGGTGGCCATTGGAAACAAGCATCGAGACTATCCTCTTCAAATTTGTTAATAGTCACTCGGTGAATTTGTTGGATTAATAACAGGCTAGTAACTAAATACTTAGTGACAGCTAGAAGAAGTTGATGGGAAATTATATTTCCAATCAGAAGCTGTTGTTGGATATGATACACTGATTGGGTAAGAGTATATCCAATCAGAAACAGCTACTAGTTTTGACATCAGTCTTTGGTTTAAAGAATAACTGATCAGATACCGTTGGGGTATTTATGGAACAAGAATATACTTTATCAGAAATAATTATTATTAATTAGCAGAAGTTTATTTTCCACGAACAAATTCAATAGTTTCCAGGTGAAAAAGATAGCCAGCTAAAATATGTTGCTGTGAATTAGGCTATAGTTTTGAAATAATAAAAAAGGACATTGTGAGTAACTTATATTTAAAAAAATAATCATAAACTGTTTATAATAGGATGAGTTTATATATCCAACTGTTACAGGGTACTGGGAAGAATCCGTACGTGAAGATTACACTTGGTTAGATATTATTCTGTTTATTTACGTATCAAGAACAATACCCACATGGCTCAGGGGTTGGTGCAGAGCGCATACATAGCCCATTTTGCGCTGAACAATAAACAAAACTAAGTGCTTGAATGATCGTAAACATTGTTTTTAACAATTGGGAAAAGTTTTAGCATTATGAATATTCATAATAAAGTTTTATATTTAGGCACTGTGAAAACATTTTGTGTTAAAACTATACAACTATTTAATCGTACTTTATACGACCAATCTTTATATGCTAACAAAATAGCGAAGCTACAACCCTAGGCGGCACGAGATATGCACGTACACAGACACAAGATCACTAAATAGAAACGGGATTGAACAAAATAATCAAATTAATGTTTGTTTGTTTTGAATTTCGCACAAAGCTACACGAGGGCTATCTGCGCGTGCCGTCCCTAATTTTGCAGTGTAAGACTAAAGAGAAGGCAGCTAGTCACCCACCCACCCACCGCCAACTCTTGGGCTACTTTTTTACCAACGAATAGTGAGATTAACCGTTACATTATAACGCCGCCACAGCTGAAAGGGCAAGCATTTTTGATGCGACCGGGATTTGAACCTTCGACCCTCAGATTACGAGTCGAACGTCTTAACACACTTGGCCATGCCGGGCCTGTTAAATTAACTCTGAGCGTGTTAAAAATATTTAAGCAAGTGAGCTTAAAACATTCTAAAGCTCTTGTTACATGATATATTTCAAAGAGTTTTTTTAAAGACATTAGAGATTGGATACCTGAGCCACTTGTTACAACTTTTAATAGTGGACAAGTACCAGAAGATTGGCAATTGGCTAATAGTACTCTTGTTTACAAGAAAAGTGATGAAAGTTGTCCCATTATTATAGGTCTATTAGTTTTACATAGGTGGTAAGGCTACATTTAGAGTATTGTGTTAATGGTAAGGCTACATTTAGAGTATTGTGTTAATGATAAGGCTACATTTAGAGTATTGTGTTCATTTTGGTTCCTTTCCTAAGAAAATACACTGAATTATAGGAAAGGGATCAGAAAAGGCTACTAGGATAATACCTGAGATGGAAAGGTATTACAGGTACAGTAACATCTGAAAGTAACACTATATTATCAGTCACAAGTACAGTAACATCTGAAAGTAACACTATATTATCAGTCACAAGTACAGTAACATCTGAAAGTAACACTATATTGTCAGTCACAGGTACAGTAACATCTGAAAGTAAGACTATCTTATCAGTCACAGGTACAGTAACATCTGAAAGTAACACTATATTGTCAGTCACAGGTACAGTAACATCTGAAAGTAACACTATATTGTCAGTCACAGGTACAGTAACATCTGAAAGTAACACTATATTGTCAGTCACAGGTACAGTAACATCTGAAAGTAAGATTATCTTATCAGTCACAGGTACAGTAACATCTGAAAGTAACACTATATTGTCAGTCACAGGTACAGTAACATCTGAAAGTAAGACTATCTTATCAGTCACAGGTACAGTAACATCTGAAAGTAACACTATATTGTCAGTCACAGGTACAGTAACATCTGAAAGTAACACTATATTGTCAGTCACAGGTACAGTAACATCTGAAAGTAACACTATATTGTCAGTCACAGGTACAGTAACATCTGAAAGTAAGACTATCTTATCAGTCACAGGTACAGTAACATCTGAAAGTAACACTATATTGTCAGTCACAGGTACAGTAACATCTGAAAGTAAGACTATCTTATCAGTCACAGGTACAGTAACATCTGAAAGTAACACTATATTGTCAGTCACAGGTACAGTAACATCTGAAAGTAACACTATATTGTCAGTCACAAGTACAGTAACATCTGAAAGTAAGACTATCTTATCAGTCACAGGTACAGTAACATCTGAAAGTAACACTATCTCATCAGTCACAGGTACAGTAACATTTGAAAGTAACACTATATTATCAGTCACACGTACAGTAACATCTGAAAGTAACACTATATTATCAGTCACAGGTACAGTAACATCTGAAAGTAACAGTATATTGTCAGTCACAGGTACAGTAACATCTGAAAGTAACATTATATTATCAGCACAGGTACAGTAACATCTGAAAGTAACACTATATTGTCAGTCACAGGTACAGTAACATCTGAAAGTAACACTATATTGTCAGTCACAGGTACAATAACATCTGAATGTAACACTATATAGTCAGTCACAGATACAGTAACATCTGAAAGTAACACTATATTATCAGTCACAGGTACAGTAACATCTGAAAGTAACACTATATTATCAGTCACAGGTACAGTAACATCTGAAAGTAACACTATATTATCAGTCACAGGTACAGTAACATCTGAAAGTAACACTATATTGTCAGTCACAGGTACAATAACATCTGAAAGTAACACTATATTATCATTCGCAGGTACAGTAACATCTGAAAGTAACACTATATTGTCAGTCACAGATACAGTAACATCTGAAAGTAACACTATATTGTCAGTCACAAATACAGTAACATCTGAAAGTAACACTATCTCATCAGTCACAGGTACAGTAACATCTGAAAGTAACACTATATTATCAGTCACAGGTACAGTAACATCTGAAAGTAACACTATATTATCAGTCACAGGTACAGTAACATCTGAAAGTAACACTATATTATCAGTCACAGGTACAGTAACATCTGGAAGTAACACTATATTATCAGTCACAGGTAGAGTAACATCTTAAAGTAACACTATATTATCAGTCACAGGTACAGTAACATCTGGAAGTAACACTATATTATCAGTCACAGGTACAGTAACATCTGGAAGTAACACTATATTATCAGTCACAGGTACAGTAACATCTGGAAGTAACACTATATTATCAGTCACAGGTACAGTAACATCTGGAAGTAACACTATATTATCAGTCACAGGTACAGTAACATCTTAAAGTAACACTATATTATCAGTCACAGGTACAGTAACATCTGAAAGTAACACTATATTATCAGTCACAGGTACAGTAACATCTGAAAGTAACACTATATTATCAGTCACAGGTACAGTAACATCTGAAAGTAACACTATATTATCAGTCACAGGTACAGTAACATCTGAAAGTAACACTATATTATCAGTCACAGGTACAGTAACATCTGAAAGTAACACTATATTATCAGACACAAGTACAGTAACATCTGAAAGTAACACTATATTCTCAGTCAAAAGTACAGTAACATCTGAATGTAACACTATATTGTCAGTCACAGATACAGTAACATCTGAAAGTAACACTATATTATCAGTCACAGGTATAGTAACATCTGAAAGTAACACTATATTATCAGTCACAGGTATAGTAACATCTGAAAGTAACACTATATTATCAGTCACAGGTACAGTAACATCTGAAAGTAACACTATCTCATCAGTCACGGGTACAGTAACATCTGAAAGTAACACTATATTGTCAGTCACAGATACACTAACATCTGAAAGTAACACAATATTATCAGTCACAGGTACAGTAACATCTGAAAGTAACACAATTATCAGTCACAGGTACAGTAACATCTGAAAGTAACACTATATTATCAGTCACAGGTACAGTAACATCTAAAAATAACACTATATTGTCAGTCACAGGTACAGTAACATCTGAAAGTAACACTATATTATCAGTCACAGGTACAGTAACATCTGAAAGTAACACTATATTATCAGTCACAGGTACAGTAACATCTGAAAGTAACACTATATTATCAGTCACAGGTACAGTAACATCTGAAAGTAACACTATATTATCAGTCACAAGTACAGTAACATCTGAAAGTAACACTATATTGTCAGTCACAGGTACAGTAACATCTGAAAGTAACACTATATTGTCAGTCACAGGTACAGTAACATCTGAAAGTAACACTATATTATCAGTCACAGGTACAGTAACATCTTAAAGTAACACTATATTATCAGTCACAGGTACAGTAACATCTGAAAGTAACACTATATTATCAGTCACAGGTACAGTAAATCTAAAAATAACACTATATTGTCAGTCACAGGTACAGTAACATCTGAAAGTAACACTATATTATCAGTCACAGGTACAGTAACATCTTAAAGTAACACTATATTATCAGTCACAGGTACAGTAACATCTGAAAGTAAGTCTATCTTATCAGTGACACGTACAGTAACATCTGAAAGTAACACTATATTATCAGTCACAGGTACAGTAACATCTGAAAGTAACAGTATATTGTCAGTCACAGGTACAGTAACATCTGAAAGTAACACTATATTGTCAGTCACAGGTACAATAACATCTGAATGTAACACTATATAGTCAGTCACAGATACAGTAACATCTGAAAGTAACACTATATTATCAGTCACAGGTACAGTAACATCTGAAAGTAACACTATATTATCAGTCACAGGTACAGTAACATCTGAAAGTAACACTATATTATCAGTCACAGGTACAGTAACATCTGAAAGTAACACTATATTGTCAGTCACAGGTACAGTAACATTTGAAAGTAACACTATATTATCAGTCACACGTACAGTAACATCTGAAAGTAACACTATATTATCAGTCACAGGTACAGTAACATCTGAAAGTAACAGTATATTGTCAGTCACAGGTACAGTAACATCTGAAAGTAACACTATATTGTCAGTCACAGGTACAATAACATCTGAATGTAACACTATATAGTCAGTCACAGATACAGTAACATCTGAAAGTAACACTATATTATCAGTCACAGGTACAGTAACATCTGAAAGTAACACTATATTATCAGTCACAGGTACAGTAACATCTGAAAGTAACACTATATTATCAGTCACAGGTACAGTAACATCTGAAAGTAACACTATATTGTCAGTCACAGGTACAGTAACATCTGAAAGTAACACTATATTATCATTCGCAGGTACAGTAACATCTGAAAGTAACACTATATTGTCAGTCACAGATACAGTAACATCTGAAAGTAACACTATATTGTCAGTCACAAATACAGTAACATCTGAAAGTAACACTATCTCATCAGTCACAGGTACAGTAACATCTGAAAGTAACACTATATTATCAGTCACAGGTACAGTAACATCTGAAAGTAACACTATATTATCAGTCACAGGTACAGTAACATCTGAAAGTAACACTATATTATCAGTCACAGGTACAGTAACATCTGGAAGTAACACTATATTATCAGTCACAGGTAGAGTAACATCTTAAAGTAACACTATATTATCAGTCACAGGTACAGTAACATCTGAAAGTAACACTATATTATCAGTCACAGGTACAGTAACATCTGGAAGTAACACTATATTATCAGTCACAGGTACAGTAACATCTGGAAGTAACACTATATTATCAGTCACAGGTACAGTAACATCTGGAAGTAACACTATATTATCAGTCACAGGTACAGTAACATCTTAAAGTAACACTATATTATCAGTCACAGGTACAGTAACATCTGAAAGTAACACTATATTATCAGTCACAGGTACAGTAACATCTGAAAGTAACACTATATTATCAGTCACAGGTACAGTAACATCTGAAAGTAACACTATATTATCAGTCACAGGTACAGTAACATCTGAAAGTAACACTATATTATCAGTCACAGGTACAGTAACATCTGAAAGTAACACTATATTATCAGTCACAGGTACAGTAACATCTGAAAGTAACACTATATTATCAGTCACAGGTACAGTAACATCTGAAAGTAACACTATATTATCAGTCACAGGTACAGTAACATCTGAAAGTAACACTATATTGTCAGTCACAAGTACAGTAACATCTGAAAGTAACACTATATTATCAGTCACAGGTACAGTAACATCTGAAAGTAACACTATCTCATCAGTCACAGGTACAGTAATATCTGAAAGTAACACTATATTATCAGTCACAGGTACAGTAACATCTGAAAGTAACACTATATTATCAGACACAAGTACAGTAACATCTGAATGTAACACTATATTATCAGTCACAGGTACAGTAACATCTGAAAGTAACACTATATTATCAGTCACAGGTACAGTAACATCTGGAAGTAACACTATATTATCAGTCACAGGTACAGTAACATCTTAAAGTAACACTATATTATCAGTCACAGGTACAGTAACATCTGAAAGTAACACTATATTATCAGTCACAGGTACAGTAACATCTGAAAGTAACACTATCTCATCAGTCACAGGTACAGTAACATCTGAAAGTAACACTATATTGTCAGTCACAGATACACTAACATCTGAAAGTAACACTATATTATCAGTCACAGGTACAGTAACATCTGAAAGTAACACAATTATCAGTCACAGGTACAGTAACATCTGAAAGTAACACTATATTATCAGTCACAGGTACAGTAACATCTAAAAATAACACTATATTGTCAGTCACAGGTACAGTAACATCTGAAAGTAACACTATATTATCAGTCACAGGTACAGTAACATCTGAAAGTAACACTATATTATCAGTCGCAGGTACAGTAACATCTGAAAGTAACACTATATTATCAGTCACAGGTACAGTAACATCTGAAAGTAACACTATCTCATCAGTCACAGGTACAGTAACATCTGAAAGTAACACTATATTGTCAGTCACAGATACACTAACATCTGAAAGTAACACTATATTATCAGTCACAGGTACAGTAACATCTGAAAGTAACACAATTATCAGTCACAGGTACAGTAACATCTGAAAGTAACACTATATTATCAGTCACAGGTACAGTAACATCTGAAAGTAACACTATATTGTCAGTCACAGGTACAGTAACATATGAAAGTAACACTATATTATCAGTCACAGGTACAGTAACATCTGAAAGTAACACTATATTATCAGTCACAGGTACAGTAACATCTGGAAGTAACACTATATTGTCAGTCACAGGTACAGTAACATCTGGAAGTAACACTATATTATCAGTCACAAGTACAGTAACATCTGAAAGTAACACTATCTCATCAGTCACAGGTACAGTAACATCTGAAAGTAACACTTTATTATCAGTCACAGGTACAGTAACATCTGAAAGTAACACTATATTATCAGTCACAGGTACAGTAACATCTGGAAGTAACACTATATTATCAGTTACAGGAACCGTAATACCAGATTATACCACTATATAATAAGGAAGTAGTTAGTGGATGATTGAATTTTGTGTTTTTTTTTCAGATAATATATTTCGTTTTACAATATATAGCGGTTTCTGTTAATCTGTGTTACGAGGTTTCAGTTTTAGAATAGTATGTCGGTGGGACAGAGGTAGATCTAAGAACTTACAGCGATAAAATCTGGGATTCGATCCACCAAGATCGACACAGCAGGTAGCTCAGTGTAACTTTATTTTCACACTTAAACAAATTATAAAACTTAATATAAAGATTAAAACAGAAGACAGACTACAAGTGGTTGAAAGTCAACATTTCGCATGATATTAAATATTTTTGTATTGTTTTGTAAATATACTTTATTTAACTTATTTGTTCTCATAGTGGATTACAACACAAATAATATCTCATGTTACCATTGTAGTTTTAAATATGATAAAACATTTAATATTTTTGCTTGATTTGTAATATTAATTTCAATTGGGTGTTTTATTTCATGGTGGACCGGTAGGCACAACATTTTAAATTATTTTCTACACTTAACACGTTTTTAAAGAATTACACATCTATATACATATTTATTATTTATTGACCTTCCAGCCGTGTCAGATTAATATTATAGACGTTACAATAACGCGACACACGTGCATTCATATTACTGTTTGTTTTGTTGGTTTGTTTTTTTTAATTTCGCGCAATTTAGCAGCGTAAGACTAGAGGGAAGGCAGCTAGTCATCACCACCCACCGCTAACTCTTGGGCTACTCTTTTACCAACGAAAAGTGGGATTGATTGTCACATTATAACGCCCCACGGCTGAAAGGGCGTGCATGTTTGGCGCGACCGGGATCCGAACCCGTTACCCTCAGATTACGAGTCGCACGACTTAACACGCTTGACCAGGCCGGGCCCCTCATATTACTGTATCCAATAGTTTAAAGCTTATCTTTAAAATGTATCTGTCTTGACTTTGTTCTAGTAGACTAGTATTTTGTAAAATACATTATTACTATTTACAAATAAGTTCTTAACTTTCAATTATTTTCCTTAAAATGTAGAACTGTAATAAAGAAGTACAGAAGACTATGATCTTTTCTACTTACGACATTTGTACTGTAGGTGTACGTATAAATGAAAGAGGTTGGTACGGCCGTACAGTAGGTGTAAATATAAATAAAAGGGGTTGGTACAGCCGTACAGTAGGTGTACATATAAATGAAAGAGGTTGGTACGGCCACACTTGCTTCCAAAAAACGCGAGATCGAAAACACAATTAAACAAACTAACGTAAAAATAGTAGTAATACGTGAAACTATACTAACATCACGTGAAACTATACTAACATACTTCTATCAGACAAAAATAGAATAAAAAAACAGGATATTAATGAAAAATAGCCTCACTGTACAAGCCAAACCTGTTTACAACGAAAATACAAATAGACAGCGACAACTAATGCTAAACAGATGATGTTTTCCTAAACAACCAAATGTATGTTACAGTAGCAAGAATTTGTTGTTTCCCAACAAACCAAATAGATACAGATTTTACTTGATAATATCCCACAATAAAAATTCCATTTTTATAGGAGACAGACCTAAGTAGCAAAACATACGCACTTTAGATGTAAAAATGACAAATGCTAACAGAAGAAAATTTACAGAGTTTATCGATAACACCAATATAGGCTTACTGAGTGATGATATCAGAGTTTATCGATAACACCAATATAGGCTTACTGAGTGATGATATCAGAGTTTATCGATAACACCAATATGGGCTAACTGAGTGATGATATCAGAGTTTATCGATAACACCAATATAGGCTTACTGAGTGATGATATCAGAGTTTATCGATAACACCAATATAGGCTTACTGAGTGATGATATCAGAGTTTATCGATAACACCAATATAGGCTTACTGAGTGATGATATCAGAGTTTATCGATAACACCAATATAGGCTGAGTAATGATATCAGAGTTTATCGATAACACCAATATAGGCTTACTGAGTGATGATATCAGAGTTTATCGGTAACACAAATATAGGCTTACTGAGTGATGATATCAGAGTTTATCGGTAACACCAATATAGACTTACTGAGTGATGATATCAGAGTTTATCGATAACACCAATATAGGCTGAGTGATGATATCAGAGTTTATCGATAACACCAATATAGGCTTACTGTGTGATGATATCAGAGTTTATCGATATCACCAATATAGGCTTACTGAGTGATGACACCAACGCATACATCGTATGGAAACAGCAACAGTCATATTTTTGACCTGTGCTTAACCTCAAACAACAAGAGTCAGAAGTTTGGAAAACATGTATGACAGACAGTGATCTTTTACGAATCTAGTGTTGTGTAGCAGACAGTGATCTTTTACCAATCTAGTGTTGTGTAGCAGACAGTGATCTTTTACCAATCTAGTGTTGTATGACAGACAGTGATCTTTTACCAATCTAGTGTTGTGTAGCAGACAGTGATCTTTTACCAATCTAGTGTTGTGTAGCAGACAGTGAATCTTTTACCAATCTAGTGTTGTATGACAGACAGTGATCTTTTACCAATCTAGTGTTGTATGACAGACAGTGATCTTTTACCAATCTAGTGTTGTATGACAGACAGTGAATCTTTTACCAATCTAGTGTTGTATGACAGACAGTGAATCTTTTACCAATCTAGTGTTGTATGACAGACAGTGATCTTTTACCAATCTAGTGTTTTTTCAGTCTCATCCCTTATAGAAATATAACCCATCAAACATAAAGAATTAATTACAAAAAAGTAAAATGGCAGGAATATCAAACAGTACTAGAGAACTTATTAACTATTAATATAAATCAAACAGCTACACACCAATCTGAAATAGGTAAGTATTATTATTAAAGAAGCAGACAAACAAACAATACCATTACACTACCACACAACTGATACCTCTCATCAAAAAACGAAGACAATACATGGAAAACAGAGACCAAGCAATAAAAACACAAATAGACACAATAAGAAATAAAATACAAACAGAAGTTAAATTGTTAAAACAAGAAAAATGGGGAAAGTTCTGCTCCCAATTAAATGAAAAACAGAATTCAAACAATTCTGGTCACATTTATTCAGAAAAAATGATTCACAACTAGAGAAGACACAACACGAAAATACAACAAAACAGATACAGTAAAAAACCAAAGCCTTCAAATAAGATAGTCAATTTAAATAAAATAGAAGAAAGCTCCAGGAAATGATAATATGCGATCCTTCTCAAAAAACGTTCTGTGAAAGTATTTGAACATCTGACAACAACGTTGAATTTATCCCACTTGGAAGAATGTATTAATGTTACACAAAGAGGGAAAGTCAGCAAAGAAACCAAGTCACAATCAACCAGGCAACACATTCCCAAGTCATAATCAACCAGGCAACACATTCCCAAGTCACAATCAACCTGGCAACACATTCTACCCATTCCTAGAGATAACATCAAAATTACCTGAAGTAGAATGGATTCAGAAAATTCAGAGAAACAACCGATCACTTAGTTAGGGTAACTGAATCAATATTAGACAGCTTTAATAAAAGAATGCAATGTCGCATCCCTTTCTCGAAATAAAGAAAGTTTCAGACAATGTGTAACACAACGGTTTCCGGTCCTTAATGACAGAAATGGGACTGTCGCGTGGAATTATTCAGTGGATCTCAAACTTTTTGGAAAACAGAAAATGTAGAGTAAATGTAGAGGAAACCTTTTCAGAGTTATATACTCTCGTGGAGTGGAAGTTAGCTTCATCATGTATGTTAACAACATGCCTATGAACGATCCAAATCATGATTACTCGTCACAGTTCGCTGATGATGTAGAGGTTTGGAAAAGTACCCCCGCACCATCAATAATAACTGCAAATATACAACTCCAATTACATAGAATAAGAAAATACTGCCAAAAATAAATAATTCAAACCAATATACCAAAACACCAACTAGTGGTTTTCACAAAATTAACCAAACCCAATAAAGAACAACCAGAGTTATATATAAATGGATCACTTCTTCACACTGCTACATCTGCCCAATTTCTGGATTAACGTATGACTCAAAACAAACATGGATAAACCACCTAAATAATACTGGAACCAAATTTTGGCAAAGAAACTATGCTAGGAGTCTAAAAACTGGTAAAAACAGTGGAGAAACAACATATTTAAAATTTACAAAAAAGACCCGTAACGTATAATTGGCCACATACATAACAAAATAATTAGGGGAAACTATCTTAGTAGAAAAAATTGAGGGAAGACAGTTTGCCATCAGCACCCACCATCAACTCTCGGGATACTTTTTTACCAACGAATAGTGGGATTCACTATGACATTGTAACGCTTCCACAGCTGAAAGGGCGAGCATATTTTGTGCGACGGGGATTTGGACTCGAGACATGAATATTACGAACAGAACACCCTTACCATCTGACAATGCCAAGCTAAAGTGATAAAGCTCTAAAGAGCAAAACATGAGCACCATTTAGGTCAACACAAGGTACGTCACCATAATCAGAGGAAAACGTGTGTACCATTAAAGTTGACAAGAAGTACTTCTTCAAAAACAGATAACACGAGCGTACCGTTCATGTACATATGTACCATTAAGGTCAACAGAAGATACTTCATTAAGAACAGATAACACGTGTACCTGTTGACCTTAATGGTACATATGTACATGAACGGTACACATGTGTTATCTAATTTATATGCAAAAACGGCTCGTTTGGGCTGAGAAAACACTTTTACATAGAAGAGCGAACAACGTTTCGACCTTCTTCGGTCATCGTCAGGTTCACAAAGTAGGAGGTAACTGACCGGAAGCTGACCACATGTTTGAAAGGGGTTGTGTAACTGTGTGTCGAAATGTAGAGGGCGGTATTAGATGTTTGAATATATAATTTTATTTATTTTATTTTATTAATATAGGTATAAAGGCGTTCCTTTATATTGGTTTATTTTGGGTTTAAGTTGTTGTATAAGTAAGGCTTCTTTAATTTTGCGTTTGTTTATGTTTGTTTCTTTATTTAGTATTTGAGTGTTTTCTATGGTTATGTTGTGTTTATTTGACTTGCAGTGTTCGAAAACGTGTGAAGGTGACTTTTTATGTTCTTTGAATCTGGTTTCCATTTTTCTACTTGTTTCTCCAATATAGAAGTCGTGGCTGTTATCACATTGTATTTTATAAATAATGTTGGTGTGGTGTTTGTCAGTGTAGTTTTTACATAGTATAGACCTCAGTTTTGTGCCTGGTTTTTGAATAAATTTGGTATTAACTGGAATGTCATATTTTGTTACTAATTTTTTGCCAAATGTTGGTTATTTGTTTGCTGATGTCAGGAATATATGGTATACAGCAGTATATGGTTTCGTGATTTTTTGATTCGTGAGCTGTATTTACTTTAGTTGGTTGATTTTGCTTTCTGTCTGGGTGTGTGCGTATAATGTTTTCTACGGTTTGTGGAGGAAACTTATTGATGTTGGTGAAGTATTGTTTTATTTTGTTTAATTCATCGTTAATTGTATCTGGTGAGCATAGTTTTATGGCAGTGTTTATTTGGTTTCTTAGTATGTTGAGTTTTTTGTTTTGTTTCATGTGCTGAGTCCCAAGGAATGTATAGTCCAGTATGGGTGATTTTTCGGTGGATTTCTGTTTGAAATTGTGTATCAGTTCTTGTAATTTTGAGGTTAAGAAATGATATTTGATTGTTTTCTTCCTGTTCATATGTGAAGTTGATGTTGGGATGTATAGAGTTAATGTGATTGAAAAAAAATTAAGTATGTGTTCTGTAGATTTGAATCCCGCAACCGTGTCATCTACATATCTGTACCAGTATAGTGGTGGATGTAATGCTGTGTTAATTGCTTGTGTTTCTACTTGTGTCATAAAAATATTGGCTAGAACTGGTGATACTGGGTTGCCCATGCTTAGGCCATTTGTTTGTATATAGTTTTGGTTGTTGAACATGAAGTTTGTCTTTATCGTGGTGAATTCTATGAGGGTTGCTAACTGGTTACTGGGAATTTCTATAGTTGGGTTAGGGTCTCGGATATAGAGTTCTAAGGCTATCTTGCAGGCTTCAGTGGTTGGAACTTCTGTAAAGAGGGATATAACATCGAAACTGGCCATTAAGGCTTTATGATTAAGTTGATTTAGATTACACTTGAAATTAAAAGAGTCTTTGATAAATGAGCTGGCTGATGTCACACAACCCCTTTCAAACATGTGGTCAGCTTCCGGTCAGTTACCTCTTTCTTTGTGAACCTGACGATGACCGAAGAAGGTCGAAACGTTGTTCGCTCTTCTATGTAAAAGTGTTTTCTCAGCCCAAAAGAGCCGTTTTTTGCATATAAATTTCTCAACAAGTGGGTTTCTCGTCATCACTGATGACATGTGTTGTCTGTTCTTAATGAGTATCTTCTGTTGACCTTAATGGTACATATGTACATTAAGAACATTAAGAACAGATAACACATGTGTACCGTTCATGAACATATGTATCATTAAGGACAACAGAAGATACTTCATTAAGAACAGACAACACATGTGTACCGTTCATGTCGACATGCGAGAATTCATTAAGAACGTATAACACCTTACCATTCAAGACGACAGAAGGAACTTCATTGAAAAGAGATAAAACAAGTATAGCATTTAGGTCGACAATAGATACTTCATTAAGAACAGATAACGTATGTGTACCGACTAGGTTGACGAGTGTGTGCCGCTTAGGTCGACAAGAAATACTTCGTTAAATAGATATAACACATCTTGTGAAGGACACCTTTACAAATCGAACGTTATCTCTTCTTAATAAAGTGTATTTTGTCGACCTAAACCATATGCATGAGCTATCTATTCTTAATAAGGTATCTCTTATTGACATGGACGATACAAATCTGTTATCTGTTCCTAATGAATTATCATTTTCAACCTATGTAATACACATGTGTTACTCTATTCTTAATGAGGTACGTCTTATCAACTTGAATAGTACTAGTGTGTTACTATGTTCTTAATATTGTAACTTTTGTAGATCTCAACAGTACATATATCTTATATATTTATTCTTAAGGAATTTCCACACGTCGACCTGAACGGTACACATGTGTTAATTGTTCTTAAACAAGTACTTCTTGTCGACCTGAATGGTAGTTAATTTGCCAAATAAACAGCATAATTTACTAGAATAAATAAGTAAGGTATAAAAATGGCAAGTTGGAAATTATTTTTATCTAATGTTCGCTCATTAATCTGCTGTTGATTTGTTGTTTCGTTGTCAGAAGTAAATAAAGTATGTGGCCAAAGTGGCAGAAGTTCTAGCCACAACATAATACTGAAAATTCCCTATTCTTTCAAACGTGGTAACATTTAACTACACTCGCTATTCATTTAAATTAGGTGCATAAGAAAGGCTATTACTAATGGGTGGCCTGTCTCTTACCAGCAGACTTTAACGAATTTTAAATCCCATTATGTGCTCACTTAGCCCATATATTGCAAAAGTTGTTGTCCAGGTTTGACATCCCGAGCATCAATATAATTGTTTCCATCTAGAAAACTAAATTTAGCATCAGTTATTTTTTCCATTAACTTTTTACAATACACAGGACCTCTGACATGTTACATCATTGTGAAAATCCTGAAACAATAAACCACATTTTATTTCGTGATGTAGCCCCCAGATGACAGAGGCATATTTTACCATTATATGAGTAATTCATTAAAATACCGTATTAAGATTTTGCCCTTGTTTCTACACAGGAGCCGCTGTTCGCATTATTAACATGCTAGTGTTTGTACTGTTAACTTGTTTTGAGGATATTAAATGCGGGACAGGGAAAAGGCTGTGATTTGATATATTTAGATTTTCTAAAACATTTTGACAAGGTACCTGTTAGAAGAGTGGCTGAAAATAACTTCGGTGAAGGATGGGAAAATGCTAGTTAGTTGAGTTGGACTGCGGTTGGAGAAAACAAAATATCTTGATGTAAATGGAGACTAATTCAAGTCAGAAAACAAAATATCTTGACGTAAATGGAGACTAATTCAAGTCGAAATTTCCTTCCTAGCGACGACGGTTTGTTATTACAATTATAATGTCACTAATCTTTAAATGACGTAATGTTAATATTGAGTTTAGGGCTAAAAATGTCCTTAATATGTAACAATGCAGTGTAAACTTTGCAAGTAAGAACAATATAATTACTTTTAGCGACATTCATTACCAGGTAGACATTTTATTTGTCTTTAAGTAGGTTAGCTGTTTTGATCGGAGGTCGATCCCAGCAATTTATATAAGAATTTCAAATAATATCCTAATCTATCTACGAAAAACAATATTAATATTGCACAGAATAATAGGTTTAAATTATAAGCCTATTTAATAAACGATTTTTATATTTTTGTCTTTTATAACTATAGTTACCTGTTAAATAAAAAAAAATAACCTAAACTTAAACCTCAAATTAACTTAAAACCTAAACTACTCTTTTGTGATAAACTGTTAGCACAAAGACCAGGATGACATCATGACACTTTCAGTTTGTAGGATCCCTCTGTGGATCAGCGATAATTTTTTAAACTTACATTGCTAACATCCGAGGTTCGATTCATTGTGGTGGACAGAGTGTAGATAGCCAACTGTGTAGCTTTATTATGAAGAGGATACTTCAAAGTGATGAAACTGGTTTTCCAGCTTTTCTGCAAATATTTTATTCCAAAAGCGTGGTTTCATTATTGACGTTAATAATAGTAGATTACTTTTAATAATGTTAGATCTCAGAAAAGGAGAAAAAATCTCTACGTTTAGGGGTTTTAGTATATTTTATCGAGAACTCCATTAAACATGTTCTAAAAAATAATATTCTGTATTTATAAAACTGTTTTACATCCGTCTTCTTACAGCAAGGTATACTGTCCAGTCTGTTTGTTCGCTATCTCTTTCCATAGTTTTTGTACGGCAAGGTATACTGTCCAGTCTGTTTGTTCGCTATCTCTTTCCATAGTTTTTGTCCAATCTTCATCAAAGTGAGCCAGGATAGTAATGCTGTCCCAAAGAGTGTCCTAATGGACTTAAATGTTAGAATTACGTTCGTGAAATAATCAAACTCAAACGCAATTAAGTGAGCAAGATGTGGGTGCTCAAGCTCAGAATGTTTCACATCTATATCACCCTTCACTGCCTGCAGTAATTTCTATTTCTAATTCTAATTATATTACTATTATTTATTTCTTATGTGAGACTGGCGAATGGAAGTTAAGACTGATAGACGGTGTATCCCCACCGCTAAGTGGGTCCTACTTCTCAGTCACCTCCAAAACCTACGGTACATTTTACAATCCCACATTGTAGCTTGTACCCGAGGATCTTTTCAGTTCATTCGTCTTTTTCTGTTTAATTTGTTTTGTTTCGGCTTGTTTTGAGTTAAAATAGCATATTGAGTATATAAATATTCATAAACTCTTTTAGTTATTTGGGTCTCGTTTCTTTTACACACTGGTTTAACATGGGCTGGTAATTCGGACATTCAACTCGCAATTCGTGGGTCGTGGGTTCAAATTCCGTCCCTGAACATGTCCTTCGGCCGTGGAAGTGTCATAATATAACAAGTATGTCTGCTTGTAGTTCTAATAGATAAACTTAAGTCTGATTATTTATTTCCTTTCTTTCCTGTTATGCCGCTTGTGATAATTACCGAAAGTTATTGATGGGTGTTCTTCATGCATAAACTATATCTAGTTACTATCAGGTGTCTTATAATATATCACTATGAAAAAAATTTATCCCAATTACCGCCAGATGTTTCTATAAACTATTTTCATTTTCTATAAACTATTTTCATTTTCCATAAACTTATCTCAGTTACCACCACTCTTGTTTAAGTGTCAGAAAAAGTGTACCATTGGTTGAAGCAGTTATGTATTATGTAATGACAGTTTAAGACATTTGTAGTTACTTAGCAACATGTGCTAATGTTAGCTGGTTTTTAGTGAAATTATAGTTCTTCACACAATTCAAACAGGCACATGTCTTCTTTCAAATTTAGCCCGAGTTTCTGAATGGTATGGGTGGTGGTTGGGAGATATACTTGTTTGGACAGCTGGATGGGACTCTTCATGCTGGTATAGTTCGTTTGCTGTGTTGTCAGTTAGTGCATATTTGTCATATTGGGGACTGGAATGCTAGCATCTAGAGGTAAGTTCTCATCTTACTTACCCACAAGTGGTAGTATCTTATTTCTTTATTCTATTTTATTTTTATTTCAATTAATTCTTTACTTGGGAGAGCTGTAACCTTCCCACAAGTGTCTGCAGGCAACGAAGGGTGATATAGATGTGCGACGTTGTGGGCTTCACCACCCACATGTCACTCTCGTAATTTCTATTTCTAATTTCTGTATCTATTGCTATTCTTTATTTCTTATATGAGACTGGCGGGTAGAGGTTAAGACTGATAGATGGCGTATCCCCACTGCTATGTGGATCCTACTTCTTCAGTCGCCTCCAAACCCTAGGGTACATTTTATAATTCCACATTATAGCTTGTACTCTGGATTTTTTCTTCTGCTTATTTTCGAGTTAAAATAACGAGTTATATATATATATATATATCACAGATTGGATTATCAGTTAATTCCATTTCAGTTCATGTGTGAGATCATTATAATTTCATTAAAAACTTAATTGTTTTATATAAGTGTTTTGGGTTTAGTAAAATCTGCACTACTTCAAATTGTGATTATACTTTTAAGTGTTTGATGCAGTGCATTACGTAAATTGTTGAACAAATGTTGGTGTTTAAAAATAAATTGGAACAATACACATGTGTGTGTCTTCTTTATATTAGCTATTTTAACCTTGTAGCCAATACTCTCTAAATATATCCCGAAATAAATTTAAAACTTTTAAGTGTTTCGACGGTATTTTCTACAATTCTTTCCTCAATAAAGTTGTTTTAGTTATGTGATAATGTACCTAATACTCCAGAGATGGCGCTGCATGCATTACGAAATGTTCCAATTAAAACATCTTTGGAATACCGATATTTTATGAAAGGTCAGATTAAAACTACATATTTTCTCATCACTCGTAAATTTCAATTATGAAATTGTATTAATTCTGATTTATCAGTTGACAGAGGAAACCAAGAACAATTTCGAGATACAGAAATGTGCACAATGAAGAAGTACTATGAATGTGTCTCATTCTCTCAACATTAAACTACGGAAATGTAAGGCTCACTTTATCACTACCATGATTCGCTATACTAAATTGTACTGGTTTCGAGTAACTGTACCCCTCAAACAAAATATTTGTAATATCCAGACATTAATTTATGTTAAAATCAAAAATCTAACGGGGAAGATAGTTCAATGTTACATGGAATACGACTCATTGTAATGAAAAATTCGGTTCATTATAACTAGGATATATGTTTATTTATAACCAATATGACAGGTCAAAATTACCAGGAACATACCTCATTATAACTGGTAAGACAACTCAAGGTTACCATGAATATGTCCTCGTTATAACAAGGAAGTGTCTTTATTATAAACAGTAGGAGAGTTCATTATAACTAGGAATACATTTCAATGTTATCACGAATATAATTTATTATAATGAAGAAGCTGGTTCATTATAACCAGGGAATGAGTCGTTATAACCAGTAAGACAAGACAATGTTACCAGGAATATGTCTCATTATAACAAGTAAGTCAAGCCAATGTTACGAGGAATATGTCTCATTATAACCAGTAAGACAAGCCAATGTTACGAGAATCATGTCTCATTATAACAAGGAAGACGACTCAATGTTCATAGATTGTCGTATTTTAGGAAGTTAAGTAATTATTTAGTTGCTTCTAAATATAGAACAACGAAACAATATATATATTTTTAACTAGAGTATATCTTGTTATACCATATCTGTAAACAGAAAAATTAAATTATGTTTATGAACGAATGAGAAAAAAAAGATATAAAAGATGGTTATTTTGTATTTAAATAAATGTTTACATTTGGTATATTTACTGTTTTGCTGTGTATATTTGCTGTTTTGTTTTTCCAAGGCAGTATTTCCGTGTTAGAGCTTTTACTTCCAACTAACTACCCATTTTATGTTGAGCTGATGGTACTCAAACAATCCAACTAACCATTTTATGTTGAGCTGATGGTACTCAAACAATCCAACTAATCATCTTATATTATATTCAATTAATCATTTTACGTTGAACTGAGGGTACTCAAACAATCCAACTAGCCATTTTATGTTGAGCTGATGGTACTCAAACAATCCAACTAATCATCTTATGTTATATTCAATTAACCATTTTATGTTGAACTGATGGTACTCAAACAATTCAATTAACCATTTTATGTTGAACTGGTGGTACTCAAACAATTCAATTAACCATTTTATGTTGAACTGAATGGTACTCAAACAATCCAACTAACCATCTTATACTGAGTTGCTGGTACTCAGAGAATTCAAGTAATAACATTATACTGCATTACTGGCACTCAAAGACTTCAAGTAACCATTTTATGTTGATTTACTGGAGCTCAAAGATTTCAACTAACAATCTTATGTTGCATTAGCGAACCTGTGGTCCTATGGCCCACATTTACAGGAACATTAAAATGTAAATTTGATACTTCAAGTACAATTTTTTTAGTTTAATCATTACTGCTATAATACAAATTTAATTTATTTAACCAAGTTATAACAGTAGATAATATATTTACTTATTTACGTGCTGTAATGTAAATCAGTGCCAAATTTGGGTTCCGTATTAGGAGAATCCTGTAAAACATTTCTCTGAAATAGCCGGGTTCTTTAAGGGGTTGGAAGAAAAGTTTAATTTTTTTGTAAACTACGGAACCGAGACGATAGTCTGGAATCCAAGTCGGTGAATCCAGCAGTTTAGGAGAAAGGGTTTTAGAGAATTCCCGGATCCTCTAGGGAGTGGAAAAAATATTATCTTTATGTAAACCTCGGAACCGAAACAGTTAGTTTTGTACCACTCAGAAGCTGGCAGGAAGAGTTTTGTAAAATAGACATTGAATCTTATTTTATCAACTGTTAGTACTGAAAGCTATTCACCTTTATGGCACAAGCAAAGTCTCCCCCTTCATTTAAACTTTATAATTTAAAAAAAAATTATTGTTAAAAGTTGAAGATAACTTCTTAATGTTTCAAACAAACCCAATAGTCTAACCACCAGAGCTGTAGTAGACAGATATATGACAATGATGTGGAGTGTTTCGTGACGTACCACTGGGCTTCATCAATGAGAATTAGCTTGAAAACTTTACTGTAGGGCAGAGCGAAATGGATCCTACGGGAACAAACAGGTCAATTGAGAAAGAATATTTGATGGGATTTATTTTCTTCTGTTCTAACAAGCTCTCGAAACGACGCCCCAGTGACAGGAACGAGGAAAATCACCGAGTGATGAACTCTCGACGTCTTAACTTCGATAATTACATGGAAAGAAGAAATGTTAACCCCCAACGGTGGTCGTTTTCGATGCACTCATTTTGTTCTTACTCATTTAAATCAGATTACACTGGTAGAGGGCAAAAGCTTTTCGAATTACTACATCAGTGCAGTACTATATAGAAAATTTTACTTAAAAACAGCTGTGTAAACGAAAACCTTTAGCAATGAGCCTATTGTGTTCAGTTTACGAAAATTTGATTAGAACGTTTCATACATACAACAAGAGAGAAGCTAGAATACAGCGATTATCAACATAAAGAAGTTAAATACAATAGGAACCACGTAAAGATGAAATATAAAGTTAACAACACACACAGAATACTTTTGATCATGTTTTATTCTTATTCCCACTGGGTCGGGCTGCAATTTAAATATGAAATGTAACTAATTTTTCTCCACGTTTTTGTGTCTTAACTTACTTTTATATTACATCTTTAAATTAGCCATTCTTATATACAACTTTGCTCCTCTTTTCTCAAGTCACATCACATAATTCTCTTACTTCACACGGTTGTCTCACATTACACATTCACACGTTCCTTTTATATTACAACTTTACATTGCTCTCTTACATTACACCTTCAGTTCGTTGTTGTATATCACACACTTACACAGTTCTGGTATATCACATCTTTACTTGGATGCTGTATATCACACCTTTACACAGTTCTCTTATATGATTCTCCTCTTCAGTCTAACTTGACTATTTTTGTACATATAATATTTTTTAATCACCTATCAACGTTTGTGTTTTTATTATAATTTTCAAAAACAGAAAAACTTGAATTTAAAGAAAAGCATTTTCTTCTATTTTCGTACAACTTGGTTTTAGTAAATTACGAACTTCAGGACAACAGAGAAAAAATATTGTATCGACGTCTGTGGAACAGAATGACCATTGGAACAGAATGACCATTAACACCTTTGTTATTTTTTCTATTTCATTATCACACATATTAAACCAAGCAAAATTTCTTATCTTAAATCAGTTTTCATCTGTGAGGGGTTTGTGCTCATGTCCTCACTTTGTTTATTTTAGAATTTTTTTCTACAACTCTTGATGGACAGGTATGAAAATAATGAAGATATCTGATATATCTCTTTTCCTTCTTATTCGACCTTTCTCTTCATCAGGGGTCACCGTTCTTCGCATTGTTACCTATCTCCAATCGTCTCTGTTCATTGCTGTTCCATTTCTTTGATCCAATCTTTACTTATCTTTTCTGTGTGCTCTTGACGGCTACTTCCACCTCCTTAATGTTCATATCAATCTTTTCTCTTTCAACGACATCTACAATAATTATTTCAGCAGCTTAATTTGTATTCTTATCAACAGACCTTTTTTTGTTTTCTCATAAGGGTCCAGGTTTCGGTTCCGTAGAGAAGCACATGTCTAATCCGGATCGTTTTGGTTTTCAGTGACCTTTTGTTAGAGACGGCATTTATAAGATACGTATAGACAACTCAAACAAGATTGAAAAACATCGCCATCCAAACGATAAATATGTTTCGCTAATGTTAATATGGTATCATCAAATACTTTAAACAACAGAATATTTCAATGTACCTAACTGTGACGTAATGAGCATAACTTTGATTCTAAATTAAGTATGAATTTTCTCCTTCCATTTTATTTATTGTAGACAGTTTTTGTTATAATAACTTCTTTTCGATAACAAACTTCATTTTTACCTTGATTAAAATCTCAATATCAGTCTCTTTAAACATTGTAACTGATACTGAAAAAACAGATATAACAATATGGTTATAATATTTTAAAACTAATTTAGAAAAAGATTTTCGTCTTATGGAATTCAATTTCCACTGTTTTCATAGTATATTGATACAGATTTAGACCCTCATTTTACAATTTCTCTCACCTCCTAGCTACTGAAGTCAAGTCATTATGGTTATTTAACAATAACCTTCCTTCAGGATAATATACAAAAACTGAATTTTATTTGATGTACATTTCCTTTATTTACTTGAAGTGTTGAATCTTCAAGAAGGACAGTAATAAAAACAATAACTGAACATCTTATTGATAGCTAGTTTCTGTTAATCAAATGTATGTTTTCATTGCGATGTAAGAGTGTTTCAATCTGTTCAAAAATATGAGAAAATGATAATTTTAGCATCTGAACAAACAAGACGATATCCAAAGGCTTGACAAACAGTTCAATCCCGCATATTCATGGAAGTGTGAGTCAGTCTTTCTAATGTAGCTGAAGCCTATAGATTTGAAAATGTAGGTTTTCATCAGACTCAGAAAAGGAGCTGTTATTAATCTAACAGATCAGAAACATCGTATGGAATGAGCAGGAAGGATCGTAACAAAAGACAACAACAACCACCGAAACACAGATTATAATAAGTGGACACATCTAAATGTTTGTTTGTTTGTTTTGGAATTTCTCACAAAGCTACTCGAGGGCTATCTGTGCTAGCCGTCCCTAATTTAGCAGTGTAAGACTAGAGGGAAGGCAGCTAGTCATCACCACCCACCGCCAACTCTTGGGCTACTCTTTTACCAACGAATAGTGGGATTGACCGTCACATTATACACCCCCACGGCTGGGAGGGCGAGCATGTTTAGCGCGACGGGGGCGCGAACCCTCGGATTACGAGTCGCACGCCTTACGCGCTAGCCATGCCGGGCCCACATCTAAATGAACACGTTTTATAGTTTGTTATGTGCAATTATTCGGGCATACGTCAGGCAATAAAGAATACAATGTTACAATGGATTTAAGCTTAGAAATAATGGTTAAAAATAGAATAGAACCAAAGTTATAATTGCACGTGTTAAACATAGTACACAGTGTTAAAATGGCTTAAGCTCAGAATTAACGTATGCCTCAATTTAAAATTCATAAAAGTTGTTTTGATTTAATAACGGATTTTCCTTAATTCATATGTTACGTAAGGATTTTATATAAATCGTGAAGAAAAAAAACTCTTACTTAGATCAAATTTACAACATATTTACCACAGACATAACAGAATATGTTGGGGTAACTTACACAAACTCTTGTTACCATAGAGACAAACAAATAATATTGATAAGAAACAAAAATCAAAGTGCACACACAAACAAAAACTATCCAGAAATGACACCTCATGCAGCATGTTAATCGTTTATATACTAGCGGTGTGTTTCTCAAGGATTCTAGAACTATCAATAAAACTCTCACATCACAATGGACCAGGGATTCTAGAACTATCAATAAAACTCTCACATCACAATGGACCAAGGATTCTACAACGATCAATAAGACTCTCACATCACAATGGACCAAGGATTCTAGAACGATCAATAAAACTCTCACATCACAATGGACCAGGGATTCTAGAACGATCAATAAGACTCTCACATCACAATGGACCAAGGATTCTAGAACGATCAATAAAATTCTCACATCACAATGGACCAAGGATTCTAGAACGATCAATAAGACTCTCACATCACAATGGACCAAGGATTCTACAACGATCAATAAGACTCTCACATCACAATGGACCAGGGATTCTAGAACGATCAATAAAACTCTCATCACAATGGACCAAGGATTCTAGAACGATCAATAAGACTCTCACATCACAATGGACCAAGGATTCTAGAACGATCAATAAAATTCTCACATCACAATGGACCAAGGATTCTACAACGATCAATAAAACTCTCACATCACAATGGACCAAGGATTCTAGAACGATCAATAAAACTCTCATCACAATGGACCAAGGATTCTACAACGATCAATAAGACTCTCACATCACAATGGACCAAGGATTCTAGAACGATCAATAAAACTCTCACATCACAATGGACCAGGGATTCTAGAACGATCAATAAGACTCTCACATCACAATGGACCAAGGATTCTAGAACGATCAATAAAATTCTCACATCACAATGGACCAAGGATTCTAGAACGATCAATAAGACTCTCACATCACAATGGACCAAGGATTCTACAACGATCAATAAGACTCTCACATCACAATGGACCAGGGATTCTAGAACGATCAATAAAACTCTCACATCACAATGGACCAAGGATTCTAGAACGATCAATAAGACTCTCACATCACAATGGACCAAGGATTCTAGAACGATCAATAAAATTCTCACATCACAATGGACCAAGGATTCTAGAACGATCAATAAAACTCTCACATCACAATGGACCAAGGATTCTAGAACGATCAATAAAACTCTCACATCACAATGGACCAAGGATTCTAGAACGATCAATAAGACTCTCACATCACAATGGACCAAGGATTCTAGAACGATCAATAAAACTCTCACATCACAATGGACCAAGGATTCTAGAACGATCAATAAAACTCTCACATCACAATGGACCTAGAGAAATCTATAGCTAGTGGTTCTCAACATTTTAAGCATAAGAAAATGTGACCCGATTTCATTCAAAATTATTCACTTATGTAAAAGTACATGCAATGGTTTGTGAAAAGTGTGGACGCGATAGAGAATAATGGGTGTCATTTTCAGAGTTAGCATAAGTTACTGTAGAACATGTAAGAATTTCAAAACAATAAACTATCGTAGGCCTCTGTAATTGTTAAAAGGTAACATAATACAAAGGTTTTATTTGCACGTGTTTAGCGTGGTAAACACAAACAAAAATGCTATTAAACTTATTACGTAAACAGCATCAAAGTTAGCAAGATTATGAAAAAAAAATAGAAGCATTCTATAAAAAAGAATAGATTTAGAAATGTAAACATAGAAAAATAATAAACGTAAGTTCGCAAAAAATAATAAAGCAATAAAACTGGAAACAAAATACAGAGGAAGAATTATGGAAAGGAGAAGGAAATTTGGTTAATGTGGAAGATGTTAAGAGAAGAAAAATTATAAATAATAGACAAAATTAAAATTATATAAATAACTAAATAAAATATTCATAATGTTTTTGAAATTGATATGGAGGCTAATATTCATGCTATATGAGAGAATGAATTGATATGGAGGCTAATATTCATGCTATATGAGTGAATGAATTGATATGGAGGCTAATATTCATGCTATATGAGAGAATGAATTGATATGGAGGCTAATATTCATGCCATATGAGAGAATGAATTGATATGGAGGCTAATATTCATGCTATATGAGTGAATGAATTGATATGGAGGCTAATATTCATGCTATATGAGTGAATGAATTGATATGGAGGCTAATATTCATGCTATATGAGAGAATGAATTGATATGGAGGCTAATATTCATGCTATATGAGTGAATGAATTGATATGGAGGCTAATATTCATGCTATATGAGAGTAGAATGAATTGATATGGAGGCTAATATTCATGCTATATGAGAGAATGAATTGATATGGAGGCTAATATTCATGCCATATGAGAGAATGAATTGATATGGAGGCTAATATTCATGCCATATGAGAAGGATGGAGAATGAATTGATATGGAGGCTAATATTGATGCCATATGAGAAAATGAATTGATATGGAGGCTAATATTCATGCCATATGAGAGAATGAATTGATATGGAGGCTAATATTCATGCCATATGAGAGAATGAATTGATATGGAGGCTAATATTCATGCCATATGAGAAAATGAATCACAATGAGATATGGAGGCTAATATTCATGCTATGTGAGTGAATGAATTGATATGGAGGCTAATATTCATGCTATATGAGTGAATGAATTGATATGGAGGCTAATATTCATGCCATATGAGAGAATGAATTGATATGGAGGCTAATATTCATGCTATGTGAGAATTGAATGAATTGATATGGAGGCTGAATATTCATGCTATATGAGTGAATGAATTGATATGGAGGCTAATATTCATGCCATATGAGAGAATGAATTGATATGGAGGCTAATATTCATGCTATGTGAGAGAATGAATTGATATGGAGGCTAATATTCATGCTATATGAGTGAATGAATTGATATGGAGGCTAATATTCATGCTATATGAGAGAATGAATTGATATGGAGGCTAATATTCATGCCATATGAGAGAGAATGAATTGATATGGAGTCTAATATTCATGCTATATGAGAGAATGAATTGATATGGAGGCTAATATTCATGCTATGAGAGAATGAATGATATGGAGGCTAATATTCATGCTATATGAGAGAATGAATTGATATGGAGGCTAATATTCATGCTATATGAGAGAATGAATTGATATGGAGGCTAATATTCATGCTATATGAAAGAATGAATTGATATGAGGCTAATATTCATGCTATGTGAGAGAAGGAATGATATGGAGGCTAATATTCATGCCATATATGAGAGAATGAATTGATATGGAGGCTAATATTCATGCATGCTGAGTGAATGAATTGATATGGAGGCTAATATCTCATGCTATATGAAAGAATAATTGATATGGAGGCTAATATTCATGCTATGTGAGTGAGAGAATGAATGATATGGAGGCTAATATTCATGCTATATGAGTGAATGAATTGATATGGAGGCTAATATTCATGCTATATGAGAGAATGAATAATATATGGAGGCTAATATTCATGCTATGTGAGAGAATGAATTGATATGGAGGCTAATATTCTATGCTATAGGTGAATGAATTGATATGGAGGCTAATATTCATGCTTTATGAGAGAATGAATTGATATGGAGGCTAATATTCATGCTATGTGAGAGAAATGAATTGATATGGAGGCTAATATTCATGCTATATGAGTGAATGAATTGATATGGAGGCTAATATTCATGCTTTATATGATGGAGAATGAATTGATATGGAGGCTAATATTCATGCTATGAGAGAATGAATTGATATGGAGGCTAATATTCATGCTATATGAGTGAATGAATTGATATGGAGGCTAATATTCATGCTATATGAGAGAATGAATTGATATGGAGGCTAATATTCATGCCATATGAGAGAATGAATTGATATGGAGGCTAATATTCATGCTATATGAGTGAGTATAGGCTAATATTCATGCTAATTGATATGGAGGCTAATATTCATGCTATGAGAGAATGAGAGAATGAATTGATATGGAGGCTAATATTCATGCTATATGAGAGAATGAATTGATATGGAGGCTAATATTCATGCTATATGAGTGAATGAATTGATATGGAGGTTAATATTCATGCTATGTGGGTGAATT
>NC_134835.1:488722-543237 GCF_004210375.1 Tachypleus tridentatus
AAATGTGCCTAGCAACGGGGAGTAAGAAGAGGGGAAATGTCCCTAGCAACTGATGTAAGCAGTGTGGGAAATGTTTCTAGAAACAGGGGGGAAAGCAGTGGGAAAATGCCCTTAGCAACGTAGGGGTAATCAGTGTCCGAAATGTTCCTAGCAATGATGTTAATCAGTGGGTTCAATGTCCTTGGCAACTTGGGTAAGCAGTGAGGGAAATGTGCCTAGCAACAGGGAATAAGAAGAGGGGTAAATGTCCCTAGCAACGAATGTAAGCAGTGGGTAAAATGTCTCTAGAAACGGGAGAAAGAGGTGGGAAAATGCCCTTAGCAACGGCGGCATGGTGGGGAAATTTCTTTCGCAACGAGGTGGTTTCAAATGGAAATGTCCCTAGCAATGGGGTGTAAACAGTAAACGAAATGTTTCCAGCAATGTGTGGTAAACAGTGGGGAAATGTCCCAAGCAACGGGAGTAAGCACTGAGGGAAATGTCCTAGCAACAAGGAGTTAGTAGTGGGAAATGACCCTAGTAACAGGTGTAAAAATGTGGAAATGTCCCAAACAGTGGAAAGTAAGCAGTGCCGAAATGTCCCTAGCAATTGGAATAAACAGTGTCCGAAATGTTCTTATCAACGATGTAAGCAGTGGGTTCAATGTCCTTGGACACTTGGGTAAACAGTGGGGGAAATGACCCTAGCAACAGGGGTAAGCAGTTTGGGAAATGTCCCTATGAACGGGTGGTAAGCTGTGTCGGAAATGTCCCTAGCAACTTGAGCAAGCAGTTCAAAATGTCCCTAGCAATGGGGTAAGCAGTGTATTCAATGTCTTTGGCAACTTGGGTAAGCAATGGGGGAAATATTACCAGCAACGAGGGTAAGCAGTGTCCGAAATGTCCCTAGCAATGGTAATAAGCAATGGGAAATGACCTTAGCAATGGGGTTAAACAGTAGGAAAATGTACCAAGCAACGGTGGTAAACAGTGCAGGAAATGACTCATTATACGAGGAGTAAGCAGTGGGGAAATATCACAAACAACAGGTGGTAACCAATAGGGAAAAGTCATTAGCAACGGGGTAAACAGCAGTGGAAATGACTCTAGCAACATGGGTAAGCAGTGGGGGAATGACCCTAGGAACTGGGGGTAAGCAGTGTGTGAAATGTCCCGAGCAACGGGTGGTAAGCAGTGTCGGAAATATCACTAGCAACGGGGGTAAGCAGTGTCCGAAATGTCTTCAGCATTGGTGTTTATCAGTGGAGAAATGTCCTTAGCAACGGCGGTAAACAATGAAGGAAATGTCCCTAGCAACAGAGGTAAGCATTAGGTGAAATGTCCCAAGCAACATGGAGTAAGTAGGGGTAGAAATATCCAAGCATCTGGGGTAAACAGTAGGGGAAATGTTCCTACCAACGAGGGTAAGCAGTGTCCGAAATTTCCCTAGCAACAGGGTAAGCAGTGAGTTTAATGTCCTTGGCTACTTTGGTAAGCAGTGGTGGAAATGTCCTTAGCAACGGGGGTAAGCAGTGGGGGAAATGTCCTAAGCAACGGGGCGTATTCAGTGGGAAAACGTCCCTAGCAATGGAGTTAAACAGTAAGGTAAATGACCTAGTAACGGGGGTAAGCAAAGGAAGAAGTGTTTCTAAGAAGGGGTGGTTAGCAGTGGGGAAATGTCCTTAGCAACTGATGCAAGCAGTGTCCGAAATATCCCTAGCAACGGTGTTAAGCAGTGGGAAATGACCCTAGCAACAGGGGGCTAGCAGTGTCCGAAAGTTTTTCTAGCAACGTGGTAAGTGGTGGTTTAAATGTCTCTTGCAACGTGGGATAAGCAGTGAAGGAAATGTGCCTAGCAACAAGGTGTATTCAGTGAGGAAATGTCTCTAACAACGGAGGTAAACAGTAAGGTAAATGTCCCTAGTAACGAACGTAAGCAAAGGGTAAGTGACCCTAGCAACGGGTAGTTAGCGTGGGGAAATGTCTCTAGCAACGGGTGTATGCAGAGGGAGAAATGTTTCTCTCAAAGCGGGCTAAGGAGTGTGCAAAGTTTTTCTAGCCATAGAAGTAGGCGTGAGGAAAATATATATAGTAATGGGGGTAAGCAGTGTTCGAAATATCCCTAGCAACGGTGATAAGCAGTGGGGAAGTGACCCTAGCAACAGAAGTAAGCAGGGAAGAAATGTCCCTAGCAACGAAGGGAAAGCAGTAGAGAAAATGTCCCTAGCAACGGGGTAAGCAGTGTAAACGTTTTTCTAGCAACGTGGTAAGCAGCGGTGTAAATGTCTCTAGCAACGGTGTGTTAAATGCAGCAGTGGGGTAAAATGTCCTTAGCAGCAACGAGGGTAAAATAGTGGGCAACGGGGTAAACTTCCCTAGCAACGTGTGGTAAACAGTTAAAAATGTTTCTAGCAACGGGAATAAGCACTGGGGAAGTATACCTAGAAACAGGGAGTAACCAGTGGGAAATGTCTCTAGCAATTGGGATAATCAGTGGGGGAAATGTCCTTAACAACGGGTGGAAAACAGTGGGGGAATTGTTTCTAGCAACGGGGTAAATAGTGTCGGAAATATCCCTACCAGGAGGGGTAAGCAGTGTCGGAAATGTCTCTAGCAACAGGAGTAAACAGTGTCCGAAATATCCCTAGCAACGGGGTAAGCAGTGTCCGAAATGTTCCTAGCAATGATGTTAAGCAGTGGAGAAATGTCCTTAGCAACGGAAATAAACAGTAGGGAAAATGTCCCAACAACGGTGGTAAACAGTGGAAGAAATATCCCTTAAAACGGGGGTAAGCAGTGCCGAAATGTCCCAGGCAACGAGGGTAAGCAGTGGGGAAAATGTTCTTATCAACGTGTTGTTAGCAGTGGAGGAAATGTACCTGGAAAGAGTGTGTAAGCAGTGTGGGAAATGTCCCAAGCACTGAGGGTAATTAGTGATTTCAATGTTTCTAGAAACGTGGTTATTCAGTGGGGGAAATTTTCCTAGTGGGAGGTGTAAGCAGTGGGTGGATTTCCGTTGCAACGGGGGGTGTTCAGTGAAGAAATGTACCAAGAAACGGTACATTAGCAACGGGGGTATGCAATGGGGGAAATGTCCCAAACCACTTGTTTAAGCCATGTGGGAAATGTCCCTAGCAACGGGAGTAAGCAGTGTCGTAAATGTCCCTAGCAACGGCTGTGTAAGAAATGGGGAAATATCCTAAGCAAAGGTGGGTTTCAGTGAGGGAAATTTCACTAGAACGGGGGATATGCAGTGAAGAAATGTGCCTAGAAATTGGGGTAAGCAGAGGGGAAAATGTCCCAAGCAACGGGGATAAGCAATGTGGGAAATGTTCCAAGCAACGGGTGGAAAAGCAGTTGGGGAAATGTCCCTGGCAATGGTATGCAAGCAGTAGGGAAAATGCCCCTAGCAACAGGGGTAAGCAGTAAGTGAAATGTCACTAGCAATGGGGATCCATGTGGGAAATGTCCCTAGCAATTGGTGGGTAAGCAATGAGGGAAATGTCCCAAGCAACCGGGTGTAAGCAGTGTGTAAATGTCCCTAGCAACGGGAGGGTAAGCAGTGTGAGAAACATCCCTAGCAATAAGGGGTAAGCAGTGTGTGAAATGTCCCTAGCAACGGCGTTCAAGCTTTTTGTAAAATATTCGTAGCAACGGGAGGTATGCAGTGAGAGAAATGTTCTAATCAACGTGGGTAACCAGTGTGGGAAATGTTCCTAGCAACGGTGGTGTAAACAGTGAGGAAATTTCCATAGCAACGATGTGGAAGCAGTGTGGGAAATGTCCCTAGCAAAGGAGATTAAGCAGTGGTGGAAATGTCCCTAGCAACCGGGGTAAGCAGTGGTGGAAATGACTGTAGCAACAGGGAATTAGCAGTGAGGGAGATGTCCATGGCAATGGGGATTAAGCAGTGGGTGAAATACACCTAGCAACGGGTGTTTAACAGTGTCAAATGTCCCTAGCAACGGATGGTAAGCAGAGAGGAAATGACCCCATCAACGGGGTAAGCCATGTGCGAAATGTCCCTAGCAACGGGGGTAATTAGTGTGAGAAATGATACTAACAACAGGGGATATGCAGTGTGGGAAATGTCACTACCAACGGGGGTAAGCAGGGGAAGAAATGCCCCTAGCAACAGGGTAAGCAGTAGTGGAAATGACTGTAGCAACAGTGAATTAGCAGTGAGGGAGATGTCCCTGGCAACGGAGATAAAGCAGTGGGTGAAATATACCTAGCAACGGGGTGTTTAGCAGGGTCAAATGTCCCTGCAACGGATGATAAGCAGAGGGGTAGATGTCCCTAGCAACGGGGGTAAACCATATGGGAAATGTCCCTAGCAACGGGGAGGTTAGCAGGGAGTGAAATGTCCCTAGCAATGGAGGTAAATCATGTGTGAAATGTCCTTAGCAACGGGAGGTAAGTAAATGTCTTTAGCAGGGGAGGTAAATGTCCTTAGCAACGGGGATGTAAGAAGTGATGGGAATTTCCCTAGCAACGGGGGAATGCAGTGGAGGAAATGTCCCTTGCGAACGTGGGTAAGCAATTAAAAATTTCCATAGCAACAATGGGGTAAGCAAGAGGAAAATGTCCTTAGGAACGGGGGTAAGCAGTTGTGGAAATTTCCCTGCAACGGGGAGTAAGCAGTTAGAGAAATGTCCCTAGCAATGGAGGGTAAGCAGTGGGTGAAATGCCCCAACAACGGGGTGTAGTCATTGGGGAAATGTCCCTAGCAACGGGGGGTAAGCAGGGGAATTTCCGTAGCTACGGACTAAGCAGTGGGCGAAATGTCCCTAGACACGGATTAAGCAGTGTATGAAATGTCCCTAGCAACGGGGGGGTAAGTAGTGGGTCAATTGTCCCTAGAAACGGGGGTAAGCAGTGGGGAATGTCCCAAGCAAACGGGGTAAGCAGTGTATAAAATGTCCCTAGCAACGTTGGGTAAGCAGCGTATGAAATTTCCCTAGCAATGGGGGGGTAAGCAGTGAGGGAAATGTCTTCAGCAACGGGGGTAAGGAGTGTGGGAAATGTCCCAGCAACGGGGGTAAGCAGAGAGGAAATGCCCATAGAAACGGGAATAAGTAGTGTTCGAAAAGTCCCGAGCAAAGAGGGTAGGCAATGTCCGAAATGTGCAATGGAGGATAAGCAGTAGGTGAAATGTCTCTAGCAACGGGTGGTAAGCTGCGTGAACTGTCCCTAACAACAGGGTAAGTCATGTCGTAAATGTTCCTAGCAACAAGGGTAAGCAGTGGGTAAATTTTCCTTTCAACGGGGGTATTCAGTCTGGAAATGTCCCTAGAAACGAGGGTAAGCCAGGTGTGAAATGTTTGTAGCAACGGGGTAAGCCATGTGGGAAATGTCCCTTGCAACTGGGGGGTAAGCAATGAGGGACATGTCCCTAGGAACGGGAGTAGGCAGTGTCGTAAATGCCCCTAGCAACGGTGTGTTTTCAGTAGGAGAAATTTCCTTAGCTACGGGGTAAGCAGTTGGGGAAATGTCCCTAGCAACGGGGACTAAGCAGTTGGGGAAAAGATCCAATGCCTAAATTTTTGCTGTGGAAGAAAACAGGAGCGCCCCGATAAAAACCCACTTTCACAGGACAGGCGCTGAAAGTTTTACCTGTCCTGTGCCCGAGACCTAGAAAAGAAAATAGATAGTATTAACGTGAGTTTTGTCCTTTAAGTACTTTGTTGTGTGACTTGTGATTCTTGAAATATGTTGTAAGGTGAAATATATTTGGTTGGTGCACTAGTTAATTTGTAGAGTGATGCCGTTAGTTTGTTCATGTTTTCTGCTTTTAAATAGTATTTGTGTGATATTTTTCTGTATATGTCCAAACTTTTATATATATAAGTATGAAAGAGAGATGAAATTATTCAAATAGTAAATTTGAGAAACATTTTCACAAAAGTGTCTTTTCTATTTTGAAATAAACTTAATATTAAAGGTAAAATATTTATTAATATTAAGTCTTAACATGTACTAAGGCCGGGCATGGCCAGTTGGTTCAGGCGCTTGACTCGTAAACATGCCTCTCTTCCAGCCGAGTGGGCGTTATTATACGATAGTTACTCACTCTATTTCTTGGTAAAAAGTAGCCCAGGAGATGGCGGTGGGTAGTAATGACTAGCTGCCTTCCCTGCAGCCTTACACTAAATTAGGTACGGCTAACGCAGATAGCCTTTTGTAGTTTTGCTCCAAAATTCAGAAAACAAATCATATATTAGAGATTAAAATATTGTGTAAGTTTTGAGTCACACTATTACTACTTCTTGTAAAAATTATTTTTATTAAGCTTGTATAGATTACATGGTATTTGAATTATTATTGTCAATAACAACTCGGTGAAAATGAATTAAACCTACTATTTATGATAAATATGTAAAAGGCCCCCATTGGCACAGCGGTATGTCTGCATACTTATATTGCTAAAAGCGTGTTTCGTGTTTCGATAGTCGTGATGGGTAGAGCACAAATATCCCTTTGGTTTCTTCTCCCGAGTGCGGCGGTAAGTCTATGGATTCACAATGCCAAAATCAGAGGTTCAATTCCTCTCGTTGGGCTCAACAGATAGCCAGATGTGGCTTTACTATGAAAAACACTTTTTGGCCAAGTGTGTTAAGGCATTTGACTCGTAATCCGAGAGTTGCGGATTCGAATCCCGGTCGCAACAAACACGTTCGCCCTTTCAGCCATGGGAGCATTATAATGTGACGGTCAATCCCACTATGCTGAGTTGTATAATAAGTTAAATATCTTGAAGAAAATGGTGAGATATTTGACTCAGTGGGAAGGTTGCTCGTCATCACCACCCACCGCCAAGTCTTGAGCTACTCTTTCACGAACGAATACTGGGTTTGACCATCAAATAATAACGCCCCCCTTAGCTGAAAGAGTGAGAATGTCAGGTGCGACGGGAATACGAACCCGCGACCCTTACACTACGAGTCGAATGCATTAACCTTCCTGTCCATTCCGGGCGCTGTTTAGTATTAAAATGCATTATAAATGCAAGAAATATCGTATTTGTATCTCACAACAACTGGTACGTGTATTAACGTTTTAAAACGTTATTCTGTACTTATCAATAAAAGTGTTAATACCCATACCAGCCGTTCTGAGATACATTTTTACTTTAAGTGGATTTCTCGTCATGAAGAAATATCGTATTTATTGAATTAAAAGTTCCGAAGGCTACGCTCCCCTCGGTTTCAAAATGTACAATTACAAGATTCGCTTGGTGGACAGCACTTATTTCGATATGTCTTATTGCTTTGTGGTAAGTTACATGTTATCTTCAGTTTCATTATAATTAAAGTATGTGGAAAACAGGGAGTAATCATTTGAAGATATTGATTTCTGTACTCACACTGCTGTTAGAAACATATGCTTTCACGTGAGGTACTTTATTCATTTATGTGCCTGCTTACGACAGACTATGTTGATAGATCTAATTTCAAGCAAGGTATTAATTTGAGATCTCCGCCTTTATATGACGTATTATTTTGGTTCATGTGTCTTCATGTGAAGTACTACGTTCCATGGGTCGAAACATTATAACTGAATACACTTGTCTAAAGAATCCATACAATTATTTGTTGGTTAAGCATGAAACACATTTATAGTTATAACTGTAACCCATTATCCATAGCTTATTTAATAATAATATGTATTTTAATGGTCTTGAAACACGTGATTCTTATTTATTTACTTTTTGTAATGATTGTGCAGCGTTCTTTGTTGTTTCTACAACTGGAAAGAAAAAACTCGGGAATGTTTTGAAAAAACCGTGTTTTACACAAAGAGCCAGGTGATGAAAAGATAACCACTAATGAATTGGATATATTGGAGGCTATGCCACTGATCCATGAATGTGAGAAGAAGGTCCCGACAAAGAACATTAAGAAGACAAAAACTAATATACTAAGAAAGCAAAAAGTGACCAAACGAACAACCCTGGAGACGATATATGAAAACGACCTTGAAGAAAGGAATACATTGGTTCGAAATTCAATTACGTTCTTATTCATCTTACGTTCTAATTAATATTTGGTACAAGTAAATTCACATTTTTACAGTTAAAAAATTCCATTTTAATGTACGTATACTACGTCAAACTACGTGTACAATATCAAACAGATGTTGCATGTTTAAAATCAGTGTTGTTAATACCTTGGGTTATCCCCAACTACTGAAAAAGATGCGTTCAGAAAATCTTTAATGTTCAGAGTCATTTGAATGTATGCGATGTTTTTTTTCCAAAATAGACCTACCTGCACGTGTTAGATGCCATTGAGGTCTGATAAGTCTGATTATCTTTTCTAATGTCCATAGCATTAATAACATGTGGAAAACATAAAGATCAGAATGCCCTTTCGTAATTTTTCATTCACATACATACTATTACTACTGATAATGAATTATTGAACATTTTAAAGCACCATTAGGTGCGTGATTTACTCCAAAGTTGCAGAAAAAATAAGACAGTTTGGATACCATTTCTCTCTGTAACATAAAGTAAATAACCAGTCATTTGGAGTTCAGATCACATAACTTTTCATGTTTAATTTATATAACTATAAACTGAGTAGAACACTTGACATTTAATTATAACCGCACTTTCATCTTATCTAGTAGTTCTTAAGTAGTACCACCGACTACTATGACCAATAGAAAGTGTATTTTACCGGGTACGTAATTCTGACAATTGTTTGTAAATATGTGATCAATAAGACGTTTCTCTGGAAAGGAATGGGATTTTTCAACCCACATATATTTCATGATTGATCATGTTAAAATGGTTTCAAAATACAGACGAAGTTTTTACCTCTGCTACCATTACGAACAAAAATAAATAAGATAATAGATGTTTTTTAAGAACGACTCCACTGACACAATTTAATGAACGTATAATTTTGTGTATGTTTTCTTTCTATCTAATACAAAGTCGATTTTCGTCTATAAGTGATTTTGAGAATTCCATTACTATTTGACTTTCCTTCAAGCCTTTTTTTGGGTCATGTCTGATTCTTTTATATGTTATTAATAATATATAAATTATTAAATCATTAATATTAATGATTCTAAAAAAAAACTATGGTAAAAATTATTTGGTGCTTTTTAAAAACCAAACTAATCTTATCATCCATTACACAGATATCTGTGTGTTCAACTTATTTTATATGTTTTTACAGCAGTTTCTTAACTTCACAAATGTGATTAAGATACAAAAAAAAAGGATTGGTACAGTTTTCCATGTTGATGATAACCTCCAGCAGGGAAACTGTTGGTGTGACTTCTAAAATTAACAATTTTTTTCAGTTTAAAAATACCTCTTTGGTTATCCTACACGTTTTTAAGGTGCTTCTGTTTCTATTTCTTCTTTGTGAATATACACTGCACTTAAAGCAAACATGCATCTATACAAATTGAATATAAATATCTTCAAAGTAATGTTAAAAAATCTCGTATTCTTCAGTCATCTGAGAGACTTGAACCACAAGAATGAAAGGATCAGTGCAAAATGAAACACCAGTTTTTACAAATCAAATTATTATTAAAATTTTTAATTCAAAACCCTTTTTACCACTGAAGTTCTTTTGCCACATTTAGTCCAATTCAGACATTAAACCTCAGAACGTGTGAAACCATTTTCAAAGGAATATGGCCAAAGAATATCTTCGCTTGAAGATTAGCCGAAAAGCTTTTTGCTTCACCATCTCAATCATTTAATTTCCATGTTATAAATATATTTTACGATGCATAAAGAAAAAAGTATTTTCCGTTTTTACAGTCAAGCTTCACTTAAAATTGAAGATAACGTAGAGCTGAAACAAAATTTTCGCACACCAGTAGCCAAAGATCGACCTAAAGTGGGGTGTATAAGTAAAATATTGTGTTTCTTTACGTTTACAAATTTTTAGTGAAAACTTTGCGTTCCTGAAGTTGATCCGTCAGAGAGTATCTTGTGTACGTTTGACCTCGTTAACAGTTAAACCTTGTAACAGAAAAGCCAGTAATTTCATAACAGTGTTTGTGTGTTTTTTTCGTATAGCAAAGCCACAAAGGGCTATCTGCTCAGCCCACCGAGGGGAATCGAACCCCTGATTTTAGCGTTATAAGTCCGGAGATATACCGCTGTACTAGCGGGGGGCGATTCAATAACACTAACTAATGGATGCACATTAGCTTAGACACAAATATCGCAAACATATGGTTATTGTTTGTTTGTTTGTTTTTTGGAATTTCGCACAAAGCAACTCGAGGGCTATCTGTGCTAGCCGTCCCTAATTTAGCAGTGTAAGACTAGAGGGAAGGCAGCTAGTCATCACCACCAACCGCCAGCTCTTAGGCTACTCTTTTACCAACGAATAGTGGGATTGACCGTCACATTATAACGCCCCCACGGCTGGGAGGGCGAGCATGTTTTGGCGCGACTCGGGCGCGAACCCGCGACCCTCAGATTACGAAGAGCACGCCTTAACGCGCTAGGCCATAACATATGGTTAAATTGATAAAATATTTGTTATCAAATTTCTAGCGGCAGTAAAAGTATATTTCAAATACTTTTCAAACAATAAATAACACATAATTTTTTTCTTTGTGTGTACATCTAGCTTGGTTGTTTGTAAAAGTAAGACATTAATATAAAATTCTAAAGTTATAAGTGATACTATTGTGATCATATTCATAATCTTACGTATACATAAGCAATATAAATTATTTTTTAATCAACACACACGGTGGGTGAAATATCAAAGGAAAACTTAATGGCTGTAATACATTTAAAAGCGAGATGGGTGATTTCGATTTAGGTGGTCTTGCTGTAAAATTAATATTGTGCAATCAATGAAAATAAGGCCTAAAATCAAAAACTTTGAAATAATCTGTAATATCAGGTTTGTAATGGTCATCACTATATTAACATTTGTATATTCATGCGTCTCACAATTGTACGTCAGTCAACACTAATTCGCTGCTATCTTTCCTTCGTATTCTCTCGCTACTGGTCACTACTTCATTGAGAGGAGTGTATTAAGTAATTGGTTCTTCTCCTACTGGTTTCTATTGTGCAAACTAATATAAGAGTAGAACTACGTTCAATTTCGTAGACTACTTCAGAACCTGAAGCAAGCAGTATACAAACGTAAATATAGATTAATTGACCTAAAATAGCCATAGATAATTATTTCTCTCTGCACTGTACGCTTTATATGTAGCTTTGTTTTCTAAGTGAAATAACACTGTTACTATGGGCACAGAGTATACTTATCTGAGTGATGTCGTGAACTGATTTAACATTGTCAGGTGAAAAAACTTTCTATAAGAATAGTGATATTAAATTTAATTGTTTTCTCCTGAACTGGGAAATTATAACATGTTTGTATTATGCGGTACCAAATTAAGTAAATTAACCGTAATAAACAATAAAAACTTTCTTAAGATTCAGCGTGAAATTTAGGTACAATCAAACATAATATATACAAAGTTTCTCTTTGCAACTTCTTTCTTAAACCAGTCTTAGTAGGTAATGTATGATATTAATCAAAATAAGACCGATAATAAACATATTATAATACACTAGTATTTGCGATGAAGAACCCGTATAGTTACGGATACGTTTATTTTTCGCATTTCATAAGCCATAATCTTATTTTTTATTTGTGTGTGTGGGGTAATTCTCCCAGTGTTCCAAGGCCTAAAATATACACCACATGTTATATTATATACGTAAATTCATATATATATACACACACAGTGGTACCTCGGTCCTCGAACGACTCCCTTCTCGAAGAATTCAGTTTTCGAACATATTATTTGAAAAAAAAAAAATGTCTCGGTTTTCGAACATAAACTCAGTTCTCGAACCAAGCTTGGCGTGGGCCGAAAATGGTTGAAGGGTCGTTCGGGTCATCAGACGGGTTATTTCGGGGGTTTGGGCTAAAATCTGCTGTGAACGTTCTCGTTTTTACTTCTTTCCAAATATTCTGATTAAATAAGCCATCATGGGATCAAAGAAGTATAATAAAAGTAGCAAACCAAAAAGAAAAGTTGTTAGAGCCACAATAGAGGTGAAAAAAAATCTCATAGCGAAGTATGAGAGTGGTGTTCGCGTGTTTAACCTTGCTACACAGTTTGGTATGGTGAAGTCTACAGTCTGCACCATACTGAAAAATAAAGAGTTCATCAAAGGAGCTGATGTTGCAAAAGTAGTGACAGTGCTTACGAAACAAAGGTCACAAACAGTGGAAGAGGTAGAAAAACTGTTATTGATTTGGGTAAAACAGTTATCTGGTGATAGCATTTATGAGACCATCATTTGTGAGAGAGCAAAGCAGTTACATGCTGACCTCCTGAAAAACACCGCTGGAACGAGTACTGATACAAGCGATGCCTTTAAGGCTATTATGGGATGGTTTGAAAAAGTTAGGAAGAGAAGTGGCATACACAGTGTGATGAGACATGGGGAGGGTGCCAGGCAGAAACAAACCTTATTAGACAAGTTTTTAGTGAGAAATAGGTCAAGTGAGTCTCAAGCAGGTTGTTGCGGTGCAAAGCGACAGAAAAGAGAAAGAACTCCAGAAGTAGAGTTACCTGACGTTTTTATGGAAGGTGACACCCCTTCTAAACAATAATAACCCTCTTACTCACCACCTTTCACTTATGCCATCAGCTCAAAACTAACTGCTCAAGTTTCGAGTCATTGCTGAAACGTTTGCTTCCGGGAAATTTTTACTGAAAGAGAACGTATTTTTTAAAAAACACGTGGAGCTTTGGTTCCGAAGCACAATAATAGATTTATCCATGGATGGTGGATCCGGAGGGGACAGGTGCCCCTTTTTTCTTTCCAAAGTAGTAAAGTTTTCTTTTCCAAAGGCAAAAACTATAGCATAAAAAGTATAGTGAAGTTTGTGACAACAGTGTGTAGAGTCTTAAAATACAAGTTGGGTTGAATTTAATAAGGTTTTTACCGGCTCGATTATTTTTTATTGGGATAATTGATAAATTGGACATCAGTTTGTATTTATTGAAAATGGTGAAGCTGGTGGGTTTTAAATTATCGAAATATAGAATTGTTTGTTTATAAGTTTTCTTCTGTCGAAAGACTTGGGGTGACTATTTTCCCACAAGTAGCTGAAGAGAGTAAAAGGCATTTGAAACTGAGATACTGTGTGTTCAAGCACTCAACTCCTGCCCCTTAGCTGATTCTCCATAGTTGCTGACTAATTTGATATCTGCGTTTTGATCATGTCTGATAGATAGAATATCCTCAATGTTTTTGGGAGCTGTTATAACTTGATGGTAATGCAAAAATCTGGTAATGAGTAACATTTTTAGTTTTTTTAAGTTTGATTTTTTAAGGTTTTGGTTTTAATTTGTGTATGTATGTGTATATATATATATATAGTCACTGTCAAGCTTTTAAGAGTTTCATCTATTTCAAGGGCTTAACATGTCCTTGTGGTTAGGATGCTCCTCTCGCAATCTGGGGGAGGGGTCACAGGTCGGAATTCCATCACAGAAAATGCTGTCCTTTTCTGCCGTATGCTATCGTTTATAATTCGGGACAACTAACGCAGGTATCTTAGGTATAGTTTTGTTTATAATTTAAGAAAAAAAAATATTTGATAAAAAAATTTTGTAATTATATTATTCAAAACTTCGCCTCTGTTTGGTTTGCCGACTTGATCACAAAGATGAACACTGATAATTAGTTAAGTGAGGATATCACTAGGGGTTCAGATGGGTGTGACTGTTTTTACACGCAATTATCCGTTTTTCGAAACGCGCGAAGGACAAACAATCTAGATGTGAACTAAACATTCTACCTCAGGGTATTCAAACATACACGGTACACGACGACTTCTTATATACCTGATGCTAATGTAATAGGCGGTTTTTATTGTTTCAGACTGAACCTACACTAGACAGGAGTTCAGTCTGTTACCACACTTACAGAGTCTAATGGGTTATTGTTGTGTTAGAAGAAGTAGGCTAATAAATAACGAAACAAACGGCATTCTTGGCCTTAATGTAACCAAATTTGATAAGTGTAACCTGTAAGAAAACTATGTTTTCCTTTGTAAATGTGAACAGGGGCTTTGAAGCAATAGAATTGATATGTGTAATAGACGTAGCCATGGTGGCTATTCGTTACACATTGTATTTTCATATTATCGTATAAACACACATTATAGATGTGATAACTGTTTTGGAATTACACGTAACAGTGGCTTACCTTTCCTTCTCAACTTCTCATATCTTGAAGAATCTACATTATCTATGTCAAGGTCTCTTCGTGTGGTTGGATGGTAACAGTAACATCGTCTTGAAGTTAACGAGTCCATTAAAGCTACGTGTGGTTAATTGGGTTTTAATTTCAAATTATGTTTTTAATTGGTTACTTCATATCTTGCGGTAATGTTGGAAATATTTATATTTTAAATAACTCGAAACAGCTTTCTCTTTTGGACCAGTTTAATAATGTGATGTTCCCTCATTACAGATGCTATTTTGAAAGCAGCATCACGTTTCGACAGTTCGAAACTTGGACATCTGTGTCATCAGCGTACAATTATCGTTTCTCATCCCTGAGAACTTTTTGAAATATTGGATGCATCCCTCAATGATCTTTAAATCTCCCCCGCGAAAGATTTAAGCACTTAACTCAGTTGGTGAGACACTCGCTTTGCTCGAAAGAACTCAAATATATATTTTTAAAACTTTATTACCATGTTAAAAAAATGTTTCCCAAGTAATAGTTATTTCATGCCCTTGAGACAAGGGCTTGAGGACTAGTACCTTTTGTAAGAGGGAGAAAGAATGTAGTAACTTGATTTGTTAAGATTATCTGTGTTTTGCCCACCACGGGTATCGGAATCACATGCTAGTGGTGTGAGTCCACAGGCATACCATTGTACCGTTGGGGGGTCGCAACAAGCAAGTAAACAAAATTATTAATTCAAAATAGGCTTCTTCTTAACACTCCTACGAAAAGTGGGGCCTAATAGGCCCCAACTTTGTATTTAAATGAAATGAATCAAATGAAAGGCAATTTCATTAATATTAGGCTAATAACTTTGTATTTAATGAAATTGCCATTTCATTCAATTTCTGGTCCTTTGCATTGATATGATTAACTATTGTCAGATGTAAAAAGATTACGGACTCTTGTTGATTCTGTTGTTGTTATTGTTTTAAATTAAGCATAAAGCTACACAATGAGCTATTTGTGCTCTGCCCACCACTGGTATCGAAACTCGGTTTTTTAGCGTTTTTAGTCCGCATACATATAGCTGAGCCACTGATGGGGGGTGTTGATACTACAATCTCCATGAATACCTTGTATTCTGCGTTTAGTTGTGGGAATGCTTTGATGCTTTGAGTCAATCTGATGTTGAAGTTACCCAAAGACATTATCCTTCTATCTGAATGGCCTTCTTACAGGTTCCATCCTCTTATAAGACTTTAAATACTAAATGTTCTCACGACCCCGTCCCCTTAGAAATGTTACGTTTCTGAGTGCAATTCCGACAAGTTTCATTTTTATATAAAGCATTAACTACCTATGTTTCTTTTTCCCCATAATTTCAGTTACGTAAACAGAAACAAGTGTTGTTTATTTCAAACTAATGTTTAAACATTTGTTTTTATATTTGTTAGTGAATTTAGCAAAAAATACTTGAATGATATTTGCGCTCGCTGTCCCTAATTTTGAACTCATAGATTAGAGGGAAGGCTGTTAGTCAGCCACGACTACTTTTTTACCAACCAAGAGTGGATTTGGCCATAACATTATAATTTCCCCATGGCTGAAAGGCCAAGGTTGTTTGATGACGGGATTCAAATCTTTAGGCCGCAGATTGCGAGTCAAGTGCCCAAACCTTCGCACTATTCCAGACTTTGTATAAAGGAAATAAATAATTTTCTCCACCCAGTCCATACCCATTAGTCCCTAATGGTGAAATGGAATTACGTCACGAAAACAGCCATAAAGTTAGTAACTGTTTTGTTGCAAGTATAAAACAGACATCTATCAAGAGAGACTCTGTTTAATTTTATGTTAACACAAAAGCTCTACCGAACTTAAAAGCTCAGCAAAGCTGCGAATAAAAAGAATGTACAGATGCAACTTAGACATTTTCGAACTAACTTCTATCCTAATACGAGAAGTAACACAATACACTTGCGCAATTACTCCGGATCCATCTGTCGGTAAGTATACGGACTTACAAGGCTAAAATCCGAGGTTCAATTCCTCTTGGTGGAAAGAGTGTATATAACTCATTATGTTCCTCTGCACGACAACAACTCCACTATCTTCGTGACTCACGGTAATAATAATACTTCTTCCTACTTAATTATTTTCATTTCGACTCCCACAAAGAGTCGATTGATTAATTCCACCCACGTAGATTTTGTATGTGAATACGGGTTTTGAAAGATTCAACCCATTACAAATAGTTATAAACACAATTTTAAAAATAATCATCACACTCACCACTGGAACCATTTGTCATGCTTGACAAATCGTATTTTGATCAATCAATACACCTCTTTACAAATATATCATATATATCCACAAAGCTATAAACCGTGACTATCTTTACTCATGTAACGTTGATCGTTTCAATATATTTGGTCAATTATCCAACATAATGCAGAGGAATATTAGTGTTTAGCGGTTAAAAACACTAAGAACATCACACCAGATGTGAAGTAACAACACGCCAGCTTACTCTGTGTTTCAGTCAAAGTAGTTTACCACATCTACTTATTCTCTCTTTCAGTTACAGCTGTTTAAAAGGTCAGTTTGCTCTGTGTCACAGTTATAGATGTTTACTACGTCAGCTTACTCTAGGTCTTCGTCATAGCTGTCTACCACGTCAACATATTCTCTGTTTCAGTTACAGCTGTTTATCACATCAATTTATATGCAAAAAACGGCTCGTTTGGGTTGAGAAAATATTTTACATAGAAGAGCGAACAACGTTTCGACCTTCTTCGGTCATCGTCAGGTTCACATAGCTCTGAGTTACGAAACTGTAAAAACCCAGATTACTACTTACTTTTTTAATTATACAAAGGTCATACTTTATAATTGTTTTTTTCTTCAGATGTATTGACAAACGAATTTAAAACATAAATCAACGCTACAAACTTTATAGAAATGTTTTTAGTTTTTTTCTGATACTAATGTACTTTCGAGGGACGATATCCTTGAATAAGCCTGATGGGGTTTATATAACTTCGTCCAAAAGTAAAATACAGAGTTATTTGTTTCCCTTCATTACACTCAGAATAATTTGCGTAAAAATGTAATTTGTTTCTCTTTACTTTACACATTATTATTATTTATATATTTGTCACACTCCAAACGAGATTAGGTTAGGTACAGTTACGTTACGTTATGTGAAACTTTCTAAATAAGTTTATTTAAGGCTATTTAGGTGAAAATTTAAATTTTACTTAAATTATACGTTATTTCCAATAATTACTTTTTAATGATTTATTGTTCTATGTTTCCCAGTATAGACAACTGAATGTACGGAAGTCTCAGCAGAGAGACCGATGTGGCTTTGCTGTGATAAAAAACACAACTGAATATAAATAAACTTTCCGAACCTTAATTTTTATTGTCACGTACTTATTTAATAACATTTTTTTTAGTTTGTATATCATGTATGATTAACAGCTCATGTTCACATTAAATAAGTTTTTCTTTCTTCATTATTGTTTCAATCAAAAGCTGTAAACAGATCTGAAATTGATGCAAGTGTTTAATATACTTTACTATCATGTTTTCGAGTAAATGATACGTGCTTCGTACGGAATGTTCTATTCTTCTTTTAAGGGCAGTTATACTATCTTTATTGATTATAATATCTGTAATATAAGTTATGTTGTATCGGATGTATCGCTAGATTTCTTATCAAATTCTGATCCTTATTGGTTCATCAGTTCAGAAGCTTATGAATATAATAATACTGTTTGACTTTTAACAGTTTGGATGACTGTTATTAAACTGGACAATAACATTGTACACTGTTTTCCTATATCGCAGGACAACTGTAACAATGCAGGAAATATAGAAGTGTTAACGTAAAGTAAAGCCAAAGAGCTCGTGTGACTCCTAATTTTAGGGTCGCGCCAAACACGCTCGCCCTTTCAGAAGTGGGGACGTAATAAGACAGCTGCAGTAAAGAATACACTTAGGATGTTTATAGAGATGTATTTAAGAGCAACAAATAGAATGTTTAAATTATATAGAATTGTATACTTACCCTTAACCTTTAACTATTCGTTAGCTCTATGTGTGGAAATGAAACAAAAAGATGTCCCGAAATGTAACCCTGAACTATTTGGAAATAGAATAATTATACTTACATTATTTTATTGATACAAAATTAAAACACCGGTAACTTAGTTAACTTATGTGTAAAAGATGAACTTATCGATACTATGCCCTCAATGAAATATAAATTGGTTTCTTTATCGAGCTGAGGTATTAAATTAAAGAATAGTTGATATCTTAGATTGGTTAGAACTAGTTCAGTTCCTACGTTGTCCTCTTGTTTTAGAAGTAAAACTAAATTTACACGAAATCCGTTGAATATAAGAACACCCTACTAGCAAAAGCTATTGCCAATAAGAGAGTTACAGTTAATTCAGAATAATAAATTAGATTCAAATTTTAAACGACTATCAGACTTATAGGATGAAATCCGAAACTTGCTCTGTTCGAGAGCTGGGTAAAGTATCAAGGAATGTTAAACAAAATGTATATCATAGGAAAGCTACAGCAGAAGGAAGTAGCTCACATAAGTGGAAGTTCACTTATTCAGTAATGATAACATGATGTTTGGTAGTTATACTAGTAAGTATGGTGTTATACACAGTACGTGAAAGATTGGCTTTAATGACATATTGTAAGTTGGATGTGCTGTATAATTTCAAAAATAATATCAGAACATGGCCAGTCAACAACAGAAGGTTGTCTTACTCACAGACCACTGAGGAGTTGAATTACGTGACAATAGTCCATCTGATTTTGATGTAGAGTGATTTATGATAGCTACACGTTAGTATTATTTTCCTAACTAATTGACAAGGTAAGCTAATCGTGAGTTAAACATAGATATCAAAATTAATAGAATCAATTAATATAAATATGTGTTTGATAATCCAAAAATGAAATGTTCGAGAAACGGTGTAGAAAGACAAGATTAATTTTCCACAGACGATTACAACAGAAATTATGAAATATTACCGCAAAATAGTTAATGAATAAGAGCTAAAAGAAAACCCACATTACTATAGTGTTATTCCATTAGAAGACAACTTGACCGGAGAAGTGTTAAATTGAAGTGCGTATAAAACAATGAAGTAATCGAGAAATTACAACGTTTGTGTGGAAAAAAGAAATTTCCTGTATGAGTTCTAAGAGAAGACCAGGGAAGAACTAACAGTGGAAGTAAGAAGAATGAAGACGTATCTTGATTGTTACAGATGGTGTGCAGTTTGATGTATTAAATGAACTTAATATTATACAAAGTATAGCTGTATTTATCACTTTTTTCTTAATTTAGAGTTTCTTTTACGATTACGTATCATATGATTAAGTGTTATATAGCTAATGAATATTATGTGATAATGTACTATCATTGAATGTGTTTACTATATCTATGAAGAACTTTATAATGAATTAATGGTATATATATATATATATATTTACATTATTAATACTAAATTGTAAATGGCGATGGATGTAAGAGGTAAAGATGAAACATATGAGCTTTAGCGAATAAATATTTATTAGAGATTTTAAAACAAGTAGGAGTGAGGTCTGGCTAAATATTTTAGAAGCCTCGTAATATATTGGTTAATAATGAGAAGTGTGATACAGGATACAGTGAAGTATCAGTACGCACGTGTATAAAACAATAATGATTATAGAACAACAATGATTCAATAAGTCATGTTGAGAAAGTTTCTGCTGCTCGTTTATCGTTCAGTCTGTAATAAGTTGACGTTATCAAGGTCAAAATAGTAGTTGTGGAAACTATGGATACTGTACTAATAAGTTCAACCAAGAAGATACTGTGACAGCTTGACACCACCAAGGTTCAGTTAAATACTGCCTTGGAAGCTTTTTTCTCTGAAACAACGTCTCGAAAATCTTTTATTTTTCTCTTAAACCTTCAGTAAAACATTTGCAAATTGACCAAGATCGTCATCAATAATTTCAATATTGAGATAATTAGTACATATGTAAGAAGACTGGACAAAAAAGAAATACAGAACATACAAAGTAATGGTTATTTTGTATCAAAAGATTGGAAATCCATAGATAAGTTACATTTCTCTCTCCCTTTTTCCTCTCAATTACATATTACTGCTAGCGTAGAAATATTCATTTACGGATCATATTAACAACAGTTTTCTACCTCAGCATCACAATAATAATATTATTATTATTTATTATTATACCTCTCGATTCCATGAAGGAACATAGGGCCACAATCGCTTGCGGATTCATTAACAGGCTGGTTTTTTTAAGTGAGTAGATTGTTAGCCTAATGCACAACCCCCAACCAGGAGGAGAAACCTTAGCCGTCACTAATTTTGCAGTGTAAGACTAGAGGGAAGGCTAGTCATCACCACCCACCGCCAACTCTTGGGCTACTCTTTTACCAACGAATAGTGTGATTGACCGTAACATTATAACGGCCCCACGGCTAAAAGGGCGAGCCTTAACACGCTCGGCCATGCCGGGCCACAATAATAAGAATTGGACAGAAATTATCATAAACTGACCTCACAAAAACGGTGAAATATCGGTAAGACATTTTACCAAATGTACTTTTTTGTTTAGAAAATTCAATATAAAACGCCCCCGCTAGTACAGCGGTATGTCTCCGGATTTACAACGCTAAAATCAGGGGTTCGATTCCCCTCGGTGGGCTGAGCAGATAGCCTTTGTGGCTTTATTGAAAGAAAAACACACACACAATATAAAATCTTTAGAAACACCGTATCCCTGTGTATTTATTAATTAAAAGTTAAATTAATTTCTATATATATATAATAACAGTCTTGTGTAAAACTTTGGGTCTGTCTCAAAACGTATTTCCGTCGGTGGGCTCAGCACATAGATTGATGTGGCTTCGCTAAAAAATATATATACCCATACTCTTTCTTGACTTGTTAACCGATCCAGACCCAACCTGACATGCTAATTTAATTGTCCGAAACAAAAAAAAATAGTATTTAAATTTGAGCAAAGGTAACACCACAATAATATTCTACATATCAAAGAATGTAAAAATATATTTTAGCATTTTAACTTGTTTCCATAATAACCAAAATATCCAAAAATAGAATATGTTGGTTCAGTGTGTAGAATAAATATATCATTGATTCTCTTTAAATTTCCTGACCTTTTCTGATCCATACCGTTTAATCACCATTTATATTAAGGTTGAAATAAGTGCTTAAGCCTGAATATTTTTCGGATATTTCATACAAATTGAAATCGAATATCAAAGAAAAGTATCAAGATTATCATAAAATTAAATTATTAAATGCGCCAAATTCAGACAGTGCAAATCCCGACCACATCTCTGCAGTAAATATGGCTGCTTCGAGCAAGCCATATGTCGCCAATGCTTCACCATTTCTTCCACGTTTTTCATTTAGATTACTACATCTCACTTCTGATCGAAATCTCTTGTCTTACAATAGTTTTCTAAAGAATGAATGCTGATGAAAATCATCGCAGTGATTTTACTCATTTCTAGTAGATTTGCTAGAATTTACTTAGAATGTTATTTGACGTTTAAAATATTTGTAAAATTGGATATTTACTAAAATATCTACATAAAAGTTATTAATTTTCTTTGCATGCACGAAAACACAAAAGTGTGCCATTTAAGCAAACCATACTAAAAATAAATTTACAAGAACGATTTTTAAACATAATGACACATTATTCAAATATTATTCATAATTGAAATATTTTTGTCAAAATATATTAATAACAAACTAGCCTAACTAAGCATTTGATGAGTGAACAGCGTAATAGTTAGAGAAGTTCCAGAGCTATTCACTGAGCAAGTCAGACGTGCTAATATCTCTCCCAACATGCTTTTTAGAACGAAACGTTCATCCTCGCCAGTCAGGCCGCTAGTACCGCCGGTAATCGTCAACGGCCTATCGTCGAACTTCACGCCGTTTCAAGTCGCCACGTTGATCGCCCGAGTCAAGCCAGGGGCAACCATTGAACAGTCCAGGACCCGAATTTTACGCTGGGGCGGAATCCTCATCCAACCAGCCACTACTGCAGACCAAATTTATCTTTGCGAACCATGGAACACCAAATTTAATGTAAGTTGTTCCCCTACTAAAAGTCCAGTCAGTCTTTACTCAGTATTCCTCAGGGAGTCGACCCATAAATAGAACAAGAAGAAATCAAATAAGCCATAGAATCTCAAATCCAAGCCAATGTGTATGCTGTTCACTGAATCTTTTCTAAAAACACTGACCTGCCAACGTACTTTATGAAGATAGTGACAACGTCGAAGTACAATGCTGACTGTATTTTACGTGACGGCTGTTATTATCACATATTCCACTTTAGAGCCGAACGCCCACATCGACGACCTTTCAACACTTGGTCAAACAAAGCTTCCAGACATCAGAAACAACCAACGGACAACTTTCAACAAGAAACTACAAAAATACCGTCAAGTCCAGATCTAACCAGAAGAAACACGAAAACAGATACAGCTAACTCGACCCAGAAGACGTCAACTCCCTCTGCTAGTAACACGCCAAGTGTCAGCAACCCAAGGAGGAAAGAGGACAGATCATGCCTGACTTCAATCCAAGTTCCACAGAATTTAACAACTAGCCAGACTCAAACCATTACCAAGGTAACCATCGACGCGACAGTACAAACTGAAAAACAAACTACCTCCACACAGAAAACTCAAACTAAAATCACAAGAAGAAACAAAGCATCACAGACCAGCGAATAACAACTCACCGAAGAATAGCCAGTTGTTCCATCACCGAGACCACGTTTTTCACTTGCACCAATGGGCTTCAAGTGTGGAAACAAGTTCATGACGAAGATACCACCCGATCTACAAGACCGCAGCTAACAGTTTCCATGTATACCACCGTCATAGCTCATCAGTTCTTCTTTTTTAATTTTATTTATTTATTTTTTATTTTTCTTCCTATCTTTCTTCTTATCTAATTCCGGGCATGGTCTGGGTAGATTTTTCGGCGCCCAGGTCGTGAAAGTGGGTTTTCTCGGGGGTACTCCCGTTTCCCCCACAGCAAAATATCTGGCATCGGATCTGCAAGTCCCAGATACATTCTGAAAAGGGCCGTTTATTCAGTCATAGGGTATCTAGTCATAGTAAACAGTAAATTTTAAAATCAATTCGCCAGCCGCCACTGTAATCCGTCCTCGGGCCAAGGTCTGGCTCACTTCACTTATGCTGCTCTCGTCCGGTTCTCCCGTCTCTCCTCTCACTCACAAATACCCCACTCCACCTTAGAAATATTAAAGAGAAGTAAAGGAAAAACCCCACGGATATTTTAACAATTTCTCAAGTAAGGGGACGAAGAGGAACCACAACGATCCTGAACATCCCAGTTGGAGAGAGAATTCTTCTGATTTCTCTCTCTCTAAACTAAACCCCTGCCACGTAAGTTTGCGTAAGCATATGATTCTGTATCGAAACGTGTTCCTGGTAGAGGAGAAACACAGACAAACAGATTTACAAAAGTTTTATTTTAACTATAAATTACACTTTATTTCTTACTTTATTAGTTTATTGTTCTTTGTTTTCTGTTACGTAAAAATCAAACTAAATTCCAATGCAAAATTTATTTATATCAAAATTCAGTTTACAGTAATTTCAATATTTTTGTTTTCACTATATTACCTACGGGTTGTTGATTGAACAAAGGAAAGATTTCACAACATCACTTCTACCGGCGATAATCCAGATTCTAAGAAGCTGTAAAAAGGAAAAACATCTATAAAGTTTAATATAAGTTGAATTAAAAAGAAAAAATTGTCGATGTTGTTTTACGTAAGTTATTTAATTAACTTTAATAATTTTCAAAGGATTTGGGAAGTTTATTCGTGATAACGAGAAACTCACTTGAAGCGAAAAATTATCTCAAGACGTTTGGTATGGGTATTAAAACTTTTATTAAAATAAAGTAGACAACAACGTTTCCACCTATGTAGGTCATATTCAGGATAACAAAGATCTGCAAACTTTCTCTTTGTTACCCTGAGGAACTTGATGTTTGAAGACAACTATAAATTATTTGATTACTGTTGTATTTGGTTTCAATATGCACTATACTTTTATTCATACATATATATAGATAATTTGTCTATTCATATAAGTTCAATTTCCATTTAATGTTATTATACCCGACATATATATATATATAAATACACCAGTGGGATCTTTCGCAACAAATAATATATCACAGATGCTATTCTATTTATGAATCTCCTCTTATTTCCTTTCAGCTAATTCTGAAGTAGAAGTTAAAACGTCCCATTCTTACCCTTTAATAAAATCGAAGATTACTTATGCTGCACAAACACAACTGTTCTCTCTCTTCCCCCAACGACTTGTCGATGACTTTAGTAACTTAAATCGCTAATATTTATTATAGGTTCTATGCGAAAAAGAAAGATCACATTGACCACTGTGTGGCTTTGCATTAAATAAACAAAGTGACCTTAGGCCCTTATGTTTCTCATTTCGTACCTGATACGTTTTTTAATGTGTATAAATTTTAAACTCTTGGGCAATACACATTACCTAGAAAAGCAACGACTTATATTTACCATTAGAAGGCGGCAAATTTTTTTAAATATTCAAATATTTTAAAAACAATAAAGTTATCAAACCAGATTCTTCCAGAAACTTAACATACCAATGACAATATGGTGTTATAGTTATTAAAAAAAAAGAGTATGCATTCTTTTATCCTATGAGATAATGTTCATATTAATAAAAAAGACATTGCATTAGTCACCAATTTTGAAAATGTTGGGGCAAACTTTGACAAGTGATAGGGAAAGCATAATTTCAACCAGCGATCCTCAGATACACGAGCCGAGAGGTATGGCCTGGTGGTTAAATTGATTAACTTTATTATTTGAAAAGAACTTTGAAGCTCTTCCGTTTTAAATGTTGATATTCTTACTTATTTATACTAACTTGAGCATCGAAATTAAGTCAGTTATTACCAATTACCTTCCACCAATACGATTTTATGCGTCCAAATGTAGACTGTCATTCATTCTTAGCTCACTATCCAATCTTGTTTCACTTTCTCTTCTTCCTCCGGAATCTCCTTGTCTTGTTGTTCGTGTTTCTCTTGTTAACTCATCTATTAAGTTAGGGTCATTGTGAAAACCAAGCCTACGTCTTCAGTGATGTCGAGAAACCCACTTGTTGAGAAATTTATATGCAAAACGGCTCGTTTGGGTTGAGAAAATATTTTACATTTTCTTTATTTAGTATTTGAGTGTTTTCTATGGTTATGTTGTGTTTATTTGACTTGCAGTGTTCGAAAACGTGTGAAGGTGACTTTTTTATGTTCTTTGAATCTGGTTTCCATTTTTCTACTTGTTTCTCCAATATAGAAGTCGTGGCAGTTATCACATTGTATTTTGTAAATAATGTTGGTGTGGTGTTTGTCAGTGTAGTTTTACATAATATAGACCTCAGTTTTGTGCCTGGTTTTTGAATAAATTTGGTATTAACTGGAATGTCATGTTTTGTTAGTCCTTTTTACTAAATGTTAGTTATTTTTCTGCTGATGTCGGGAATATATGATATCCAGCAGTATATGGTTTCGTGATTTTTGAAATGTATTTTGAAAAATACATGTAGATGTCGACAGAGCAGCCAAACCCGATCCAGATACTACACTGTGATCTTAGCCAAAAGGTCGATACCTTCAGTATTAAGCAAGTACAGCGATCAACATTACAAGTACACTGCCTCCCTGCCAATTTTCACTCCCGGTTAAATTATTACTCTCCTACACAAATTTATTCCAGCTCTACGATGGTAATATCAAATTTTGCACGATTCGTGGATATTCTCCATTATTCTTTAAACCTAACCTTATTACTCTTGGATACAAATTTATTCTAGCACAACGTTGGCAATATAACTTGCCTTACATGAAACGTAATTTATAAAAAGACAACCAAACTATGTTCCAAACGTGTACAAGATCCTCATGCACTGATGCTAGCTCCACCTAGCGATCATACAAACAGCTCTTTTACCCCAAACAATATTTTGTTTGTTTTTTAATTTCGCCTAAAGCTACTCGATGGCTATCTGCGCTAGCCGCCCCTAATTTTGCAGTGTAAGACTAGAGGAAAGGCAGCTAATGATCACCCCCACCGCCAACTCTTGGGCTACTGTTTTACCAATGAATAATGGGATTGATCGCACATTATATCGCCCCCACAGCTGAAAGGTCGAGCATGTTTTGTATGACAGGGATTCGAACCCGCGACCCTCGGATTACGAGTCGGTCTCCTTAACCACTTGACCAGGCCGAGCCAACGTTATATAATACTGCAAATGTAATATACAGCATATACTGTCCTGTTGTATTATAAATTAACTTTATTTTAGTTCCTGATGTTAGAGAAATTTTGATAATTATATCTATAACAACTATAGTAGCAACTTAATATACTATGGTGGTTTACATTTTGTTGTCTCACAATCTGTCAAATATCTTGGAAACTTTTATTTCAAAGTTCTCCCGGGTATATTTGGAATGTTTTCTCACGTTGGATGATAATCAATTCACAGGTATTGACATTTTGAATGTTGTGAAGAGTAACCAACATTTTGATCAAGTGGTCATTTCGGCTATGCCCAGCACGGCCAGGCGGTTAGGGCGCTCGATTCGTAATCTCAGGGTCGCGGGTTCGAATGTTGGTTGCACTAAACATACTCGCCCTTTCAGCTGTGGGGCATTATAATACGATGGTTAATCATACTATTCGTTAGTAAAATTCGTTAGTCTTTGTATAGCTTTGCGCAAAATCCAAAAATAAACAAAACAAACATTTTATTGAAGAATAACGATGGTACTTGCGGATGATGAAACATGGACATTTTTATTTAGTGACAGTTCTTTTAAAATAATTCTTCAGGACTTAGATGGTTAAGGTGAGTCTTAGACTTAAAGTTATAAAAAGGAGAAAAAGTAGATTTTCTTATAAATGAAGAACAGTGGTTAATTAACGTTTCTCAATGTTTTGATGAACGATCTAATATTTGATCAGCTCTAACTAGCAAATGGCATTTGGTTTTGTCAGTATAACAGGCCACACAATCTTCACAGGCGTAAATATATAAAAGTCATGAACAAAGAGAAATTCCGACGTCTTTAGCCAAAAGAAATTCTGTGTGTGTGATGTGGAGTTGAAACTAATCTGGAAGTAAAACATAATTTGTGAGTTATAAAAAAACAGTTACCTATCACAGTATGGTTCTGTTTGTTGTTTTCAACCTGTGCTCTTTTAACTTACCGGTTGTTTTTTGTATTAAAACATTTAATATACCATTAAGAGTAAAGCTACAAATCAAAAGAAATATAACATAAAGACATAGTTCACATAGCAGAAACGAATTATCCTATGTGAAGTTAATACACTCTGAGGAAAAGTAAGGCTAACTGTCTTTCATTTTAATGAAGACGTTGAATTCTACAGATCTATGTCTCATTGATGTTAATTGTTAAGCAACAACGATGATTGCGTTTCCCATATTTTATGAATATATGTAGGCAACAATATTGGTTGAGCTGAGGTGGGCTTGGCTCATTTTTTGGGGGCTCAAGCCCTCCCCCCTGGCGTCGCCATTGTTGAGATCCACACCAACAAACTGTTATACACGTGATCGCGAAGAACGACTCTTTATTTATACCCTAGTTTAAAAGATAAGTTTTCATTTTTATTACTTTACTTTTAACATCTTCTGACTTTTTCTTTGTTGTCCCTCACTTATCAGTTTTGTATTTCTTTCATTTTCATTCTGTTTCGGTTACGACATTTCGTTACAACAATTGATTCAACAGTATTGATACACTTCTAACCAATACAAACTGTGAAAGACAATATTAAAATCGAACAAAAATAGTAATGAAAATTTGCATATAGTAACTAAGGTGACAACATATTAAAGTAGAAATCAAACTGTGAGGAAACAATATGTTATTGTCGAAAGTTTTTCATCTTACATCCCATGGATACTTCGACTAGTACAATTTGTATAAATTTTTGTTTGGGTATTTTAATTGTATATTCATAGAAGCAATCGACCAGTACAATTTGTATAAATGTATACTGATTTATACTGATTATATATATTACAGTTATGTTGGTTAACAATGTGGCTACTAGGATTGAATGCTATTAGTCAGTCAATTCAGCCTCAAATTTTGAACATGTTCACTTCGAGCAATTTGTCTTAGTTCTATTGGTTCCCCTTGTTTAGTACATCGGTGTAACCAACAATGCTAACAACTATTCTTAGGTTAGTAGAGTAAACATTGAACTTTTTTAGTAAGTCATCTGTTCTGTCGACGTTTCGTTCGAAATGCTTGATATAACTTTGGCTCCATCAAACATGCTCACCCTTTATCACGCGTGACTGGAGGATATATTGTTACATTCAATCCAACTATTCCTGGTTGGTGAGTGATAATCACGAGATGCCTTTCCTCTGTTCTTTCACTGCTAAATTACCGACGACTAGGGCAGATAGCCCTTGTATAGCTTTAAGCCAAATTTAAAACAAACCAACAGTCTTTTTTGACAAATTTGATAAGCTAACGAATTTTGCAAATTTCGTTTTGGTTCTTTAAATTGGAGAAACTTTGGAATAACGTGTCGTAGCTTACATTAAGTCTCATTTTTCAGAGGAACATCATGCAGGAAACAGTTCATTTACATATGGTCATATCAAGACATTAGCAATCGGTGTGCTCAAAGGAAAACGATGTTTGAAAATTAATTGCATAACTATGTTAAATATGAAGAAAAGATTCATATAACAGAAGGGAACAGAGATAAAGTTTTCAATGTTTTACAGATTCCATCTTCAGTGTTTAAAGCAAAACAAAAATAATACATTATTTCTAATTAAATAACTAAAATCCATTGCTGAAATAACAATAATTTAATCAAAACTAAAATACATAAAAGTAAATTATTAACAATAAAAGTACCGTACATATTTTAAATAGTACTGTGTGTTTTCTTATAGCAAAGCTACGTCGGGCTATCTGCTGAGACCACCGAAGGGAATCAAACCCCTGATTTTAGCGTTGTAAATCCGTCGACATACCGCTGTACTAGCGAGGAGAGTTTAAATTGTACAATTTTAATCAAGACTACATGATATTCGGTGTTGTTTAAAGTTGTTTGACGTGGATGGTTTCTTTAAGTACTAATTCTGAATAATTTTGAATCCCAACAAAAATATTTATATTTTACAGTTCGTGTCCTATTTCTTCTCTATGTTGGTGTATAAACGAAAACCATGAGTTACTAAACTTTTCTGTGTATTTTCATGAACAATACCATATTTTATTAACTCTTACTACTGGATGGCGATCGGTTTTTGTCAATACAACAGGCCCTGCAGTCTTCTTATGCGGAAATACGGACAATTCATGAAGATAAATTCGAATATCTTTTGTCAGAAGAAATTCCAGGTATATGATATGAGGTTCAAACTAATCTGGAACTAAAACATTATTTGTAAATTATTAGAACGCAATTACCTATCATCATATTGCTCTGTGCTTTTTGTTTTTTAACTTATCTGTTTTTTTTTATCCTATACCATCTTGTGAGCACCTTCCACATGTTGAGTGCACACCCAGATATCATATTTTAAACTTTAAGTAAAGCGTAATTCTAAATGCATACGAACGTTTTTACTCAGAAATACTTCAGACTTTGTAGTTTTGTAACATACAATATGTGTATGTCACAAATAAGAACGAAAACGAATCCAGACTTTCATGTTTGTTTACATGTGAACTCTGACGAGTTTCTTAGGTGGACACTCTACTTATTGATTTATAATTCCTGATACCAAATCCTATTATTGTATTTATTAACTAATTTAAATTTCTTCTCATACTAATTAATCATGTCTAGTTTTTCTTAATGATTTACTTACTGCAACCTTATTATCTTATCATCTTATGATATAGAATTTGATCTGAACAACGACCACAACTTGTGAATAACTTTCAAATATTTAGTGCACACCTTTATATTAAATTTTAAAGTTTAAGTAAAACATAATTTTAAACGTATATTAACAGTTTTACTCAGAAATACTTTGTAATTTTAATTTTATGACATTCATTAAGTGTTAAGTCACAAAGAAAACTGAAATCCAATCCAGATTGAACAGAGGACGTTATGTGCTATTTGTTTTATATATATCAGAATCGTGGTGTCTGACCGTCTAATGAAATAATAACACTGTGATTCACTTATCAAAATGTTATTTTTGAATAGTTCTTAGCAGAACACTTCCTATACACACATGGAAAACCAAAACCCATTTATCACACTTACTCCAGAGTATCACACAATCTCACAGTTTGTTTTATCACTGTTAGTAAATTATGTATCCTTTCAACTTTAAATGTTTTTTTCTGAGAAGTATCTATTTGTGTTCTTTAATCATAAAATATTTTGCGGTTCTTTCTGTATTTATATTTTATATAATACAAATATATATATATATATATAATCTAGAGACGACAGAAAAACGACCCTTTATTTATACTCTAGGTACTATTTCTTAACTAAAGGAGAAATTTTCTTTTTTTATAACTTTACTTTTAACACCTGACGTTTCCTACTGTTAACCCTGACTTATCAGTTTTATATTTCTGTCATTTTCCTTTTGTTTTGCTTACGTCATTTCACTACAATTAATTCACCAGTATTCTAATACCTCCAACCAGCACAAACCGTGAAACCACAATATTATTGAATATTTGCCCATAGTAACGAATGTTATAAGATCACACAGTAGCATGTAACAACACCGATGAAGCTGAAACGTTAAAAATATTTTATAATTATGTGAAGAATAAAAGATTTCTTTCAGTCTTTTATCAAAAAGTGTAAATATCTCCAATATGCACTACAAGTTCTTGATTCACCAGTATTGTTGGACTTTCAACTATATATGTATACACAAACAGTTAAAGACAACAAAGCTGAACCACAATAATATTAAATATTTACATAACAGTAACTAAGATGGCAAGATATTAAAATAAAAACCGAACCGTACGAAGAAAGAACGTTTTATTACCTTGCAATCCACGGATACTTCGACCAGTACAATTTGTAGGTATAAAGTTTTGTATAAATATTTTAATTGTATATTCACATAAGCTCATTCTATAAATGTGAATTCAATTATTGAAATGAGAAACAAAAGTTAGACAACATGTGGGTAACATTCACTTTACAACCTATGAGAGGCTTAGGAAATAGTGTCAGGGAACACTCGGCTGTTTTAGATAGTGTCGTATTTAAAAATTTAGAAAAAGTGAACATTTTATAAGAAAAGAAGAGATTCGTTTTACAGCAAGTATTGCAGTGGAAAAGTGTTTGGATTGTGTTGATACAAATTATAATTTTTAAACTATTAAACGTGGTACCGTTTATTGAAAAAAGTATTTTAAATTCCATTTATTAATACTATATTTATAAATTACGTCAATAAAGATACAATCAAACCTTGTGGCTCAGTTCTAGTGAAAGTCGGGTTCAAGTTATACGCAGAGTACTTAATAGTCTTTTCTATAATAAACAAAGTCTTGTTTGTATTGTAGCTATTTTGATAAATTAATTTAAAACACCAAAGTGGGAATTTTTTAGAGAATTTTGTTTGTGGTGCCATCAAACAGATAGTGACGCAGTTTATTTATTATTTCGGTCACATGGACGTAGATATAGTCACCGTGTCCTTTATATAAATAGTAAGATTAGAAATAATGGTGTAATTAATTCTTTATATTGGATTTACCATCAATATATATCTAGAACACTATACAATGCTGCAATTGTTAATACATAGCGTGTACAATGTTGTTTGTTGTATTATTAACTAATTTTGCTTTCAGTTTGTGATTTTAGTGAATTTTGGATAATTATATCTATAATATATAACACACAATAGCAACTTAATGTACTATGATGGTTTACCTGGTGTCGTCTCGTCAATTGACTACGACATTTTTAATTCAGGTATCTTTGGAATGCTTCTCACGTTGGATGATAATTATCTAAGAGGCACTGATAATGTGTAGAGTTCTCAAGAATAACAAATATTTTGATCAAGTAGTTATTTTATTTATATTGTGAGACTATGTAATATGAATATTTTTAATTATTGATACTCTTTTAAAATATTTCTTCAGGGCTTAGATAGTGAGAACGAATATCAGACATAAGTTTATAAGTAGAAAAGGCAGAATTCTTTATTTTCGTGATGCAAAAAAATTGCTGAGTCGTTTTTTTATCTTCCATTGGAAGGTCTTTTAGATATCTGTATGGTGATTTGATAGTGCTAACTAAATTAAGGACATTGAGTTTACGTGATGGAATAGAGAAGTTAAGAGCTTTAGCTAGGATTGATTTACACTGATTATTTATGTTACAGTTACTTAGGTTAATAATCTGGTCACCAGGGTGAAACTAGGAATAAATGCTGTCAGTCAGTCAATTCAGCCTCAAAATTTTGGACATGTTCACGTCGAGGAATTTGTCTTCGGTCCATTGGTTCCACTTGTTTAATACATCAGTGTAGTCACATTGAACTTTTTAGTAAGTTGTCTGTTCTGTCGATGTTTCGTTCGAAATGCTTGATACAACGTTTGTTCCACCAAACATGCTCACCCACTGTTTGTTTTTGAACGGGGGTTGGTAAGTGGTGTTGACTAGATGCCTCTATCCCTTTACTACTTGACGGACGGCTAGAGTAAGTAACCCTAGTGTAGCTTTGAGCCAAATTCAAAATAAACCAATAGTATTTTTTGATAAATTTGAGAAGTTAACGTATTTTCCAAATTTCGTTTTGGTTCTTTAAACTGGAGAAAATTTGGAATAATGTGTCGAATCTTGTATTCTGAGGAAAGCAAATTTCAAGGTTGAAGAAGTCCCGTTTTTCAGAGGCACATCATACAGACAACAGTTCATTTACGTATAGTCATATCAAGACATTAGCAATCAGTGTGATCTGAGAAAAACGATGTTTGACATTTAATAGCATAACTATGTTAAAGATGAAGAAATAGATTCATATAACAGAAGGGAAAAGAGATAAAGTTTTTATTATTTTACAGATTCCATCTTCATTTGCCATGTTATATTGTGAGTTTTGTTTACATAGTTGTATTTAATGGATTGTTTTGATTTTCAGAATTCTACCAAATGTACTACAACATAATTAGCTGAGATAAATTGAAATTTACCTGCTAAGTGTTAGTGGAAACAATAAAAAGATACAAAGGAGAAAAAGGATTTTTGTTCGTCTGTCAGTTTTATTTGATGAATCCAGAATATTGGGAATGTTTGATTAGTTGACACAAGCTTTATTTTGAAAAAAAACATGTAATATGATTCCCAAAACTGTTTGTTAGGCACCGTTTTGAAACACATTTAAGACTATACACATATGGAAAGTTATACCAGGTTATTGTACGTAGTCTAAAATATCTGGTTTCATACTATTTTCGATAGAATAACTTTTTGTTTTCACATGACAGCTATTCTTGTTCAGTGCAACCTCCAATACGTGCAAATATTTTTGGTCAAAGAAGCCTTGAAATGGTTATCTACCCCATGTTTCAACTTGGTTCATCTGCGTTGTAGCATGTAAATAAGCAAGCACAACGCTCCACTGATACATACTCTACTATCAAAGCTGGCAGCTGGCTTCCTATCTACTGTAGAACACAACCTTCAACGTTGACAGAAAAGAAGCACCAGAAATGAGAAGTGTGAGGAGAGTAAAGTATCTATCGGAAATATATTTTCAGTGTAAGAAAATATCAACTTTGATACGATATCTTACCCAAAAACACATAATAACAGGAATCTCATTGAGAATCTCAGATTGACTCAGTGGAGGAACCTAGACGAGCACCCCTAGGAATGTGCCCTCAGGATGTTCTTGAAGTGTGACTTCTCTTCTTGGAGAAACACACTAGTTAGATAACGTATGAACTAGGTATACTCTTTTCCCATCCTGAAAGTACGGGTCACTACGTTGGGTGTAAAATGACATTTTTAATTGTAGATATCCTGGCTGGTCCACCTTCTTTTCCATGTTGGGGTAGGGATATCTGAGCAAATACAGTACATATAAATTAGTCCACCTTTTTCCAATAGTAGAGTGGGGAGCATCTCAGCAAACACAGTACATATAAATTAGTCCACCTTCTTTCCCAGTATAGGGTGGGAAACATCCTTGTCAACACAATACATCTAAACGGGTCCACCTTCTTTCCCATGATAGTGAGGGAAGCATCTTATAAAACACAATACACAAATATTAGTCCGCCTTCTTTCCCAGGATAGGGTGGGGAGCATCCTTGGCAACACAATATCTCTAAATGTCCCACCTTCTTTCCCGTGACAGGTTGGGGAGCATCTTAACAAACACAATACATGTAAATTAGTCCATCTTCTATCCCAGGATAGGGTGGAGACCATCCTTACCAACACAATACGTCTAAACGGGTCCACCTTGTCTCCCATGATAGGGTAGGTAACACCCTTGTCAACACAATATATCTAAATGGGTACACCTTCTTTCCTATGACAGGGTGGGGAGCATTCTAGCGTGCACAATGCATCGTTTTCCCATGATACGATGGGAATCATCTTAGGTAAAACATTACATGTATGGTGGTCTACCTTCTTTCCCATGATTGGGAGGGTGCATTCTAGCCAACACAACACATCTAAACTGGTCCACCTCCTTTCCATACCAAATCTCCAAAGAACCAACCTGCAGGAGATGGTATGAAAGGAGTTTCTTAGCCGACTGGTATATTCTTTGGCTGGTACAGCTTCTTCTGAAACAAGACAAATCTTTTAACACGGTTAAGATACCTTCTCTGTTCGTTTGCCTTAGATATTTGCTCTTCAGGTAATTGTCATCTTAACTCATAAAATTCCTTATAATGCAACATATGTCTTCCAACAATTTGAGAAGACACCACTTCCTATTTTCTAGCTCTCTCTATAGTTTAGCTATTATTAAACTTAAAATATTGTGTTTTGGAAATTTACTACCTTTAACGAGAGAGATTTGTTTTGTTTCTGGAAAGGAAAGTTACGTGTTGATGACATAACAGCCACTTTTCATATATTAGTGAACACCTTTATGTAGCCTGCAACTTCATTCCCATCTATTTGACTCTCTTTCATCCCTTCGATTTCAATAGGACATTTATGAGAAGGTCAGCTTGTTTGTTTATGTCCATCTACTTCTTAGGCTTTGTGGACTTCTCTTTCCATTGAGAACAGTATTCGATCATCCTCTCATTATACGGAGATAAATTCTCAAATATATTCCATTCCAGCCCTTTTCTCTCTTTCGCAATCCCGTTTGTATAAATCTAATCCTGATGCATTACTTGTTTTTCCTCATTTACTAACATTTGCATACATACTGATTTCTTTTTAGACCAACTACATTTCCAGGACCATATATCTGGTCCTCGTAGTCTTGCTGATTCATTCATTAGAAATTATAGTTATTTTTACATGCACTATCTAAATTCACAATCTGTGGTATGAATTTGAAATGTTTGGAAAGCTGACCCATTTAGTCTAGTTCAACTATGTAGCACACAATTACCCTGTCTTTCCCTGAACCTTTTTTGTTTGCTTCTTTGCACTTTACGTCTTCATCTCATGTCAGAAGTACTTCATAGAGATGCTGGTTCCTGTGGAATGATTCTTGTTCCATCCTATTTTCTGCTGTGGCCTGTGCTATACATTTTGTATTCTCTACACTCATTTGACTAATTTGTAATTAGAACTTCTTGTTTCGTTGCTGAGATCATTTGCTCGTTACATTTCTGTACAATGACATTTTGGGGACGTTCTACATACTGTTGATCTAGGGAAGAAGCTATATGTCAACAATATTATCTTATCACAATCAATTCTCACCTTTCTTAAACCAACCATTCCTTTACTGTAATTGGCTCTGCTCCCGATATTCCCCTCGTGGAGTCTTGAGCGAAATTAAAAAGAACAAAAACATACTCTTTCTAATTCCAAATTTTTTTAGATCTCAGGTTTTTGTCAGTCTCTTTTGTGTCAAACCCAAGTAATCGCACACGTTAAGTACGTGGTGATCGTAATTTTTACTCCTCTGATCCCACATGTCAACGAACGGATGAATTACCATCATTTTTACACATGGGCTATCACTTCAGTTTTATTCTTTCTTACTATTAGTTTTATCCTCTTTAGAATCTATTCTGTCTGCTTTAGGTGCAAAGAAAATTACCAACCTTTTAACAAGGTTTTACTTGGTATCCATAAAAAAAGACACGGAGTGGGTTTAGTTGTTAATCTGTCCAACGTTTTCATTTGGAAAAGTTCTCTTCACTTCATTGGACCATTACTCCATATTCAGGTCTATATTGCAAATGCCTTCCTTCCTATTGCTATTGCAGAGTTCTCTAGATGCTTCCTTTTCTTCATCCGTTGTTACTATACTTTATTGTTTCAAACACTGCATTGTCTCCTGTGATTTCAATCTCGTGGTCAGAGCGTTTCCCTTTATCTCCATTGATGTCGTCTATGGTTATAATGCATGCAAGATGGCCTTCTCTTTTTATACCCATCAAAGGAGTCCTCCAGTCTTATCTTCATTCTTCTGATGGTGGAAATTAATTTTTGGTGAATTGACAAAATGTTCAAATACTTACTCACTCCTATCCAATACTTTATCTTCTTAATCCGATCATCTTCCTTGTCCCCTACTGTACTCGAGAAACTTATGCAGTGGTTAAAGAATTGTACCGTACCTACACCTGTTCAGATTCTTTTTTCTTCCTCGTTAGGATACTTCACTGAACAACAATCTAATCTCAGACATATGTACCAGCATAAGCAATTCCTTCACATCATTGTATCCGACTTCTTTCTGTTCACTGGACACGTTTGTATTCCTTACCATTGCTAATGGATTGTTTGATTATGATCCATTCTGAAAATTTCATGGTGATCTTTTTTCATCAATCATGAAGCAGGTATCAGATCTTTAACTCTGTTTTAAAACACCCCACCACAGAGCATCGCTCTATAGATTCTCATGTATTAGAAGTGATGAACCTGAAAAGAGACCATCTGTATCATGTTCTTCCTATCAAATAGCCGCTTGACCCACAAGATTTCTGATAATTGTGTGCCCTTTTGGGTAATTACGACTTATTTCGTCCTCAATAATCAAATTTCTTGAGTGGAACAGTGTATAGGAAGCTAGTAAACAGGGAGTTGATGTCGTTCTCCTATTGATAGAGGGATATTACTCCACTATAACATCATTGCCCATTAATAAGAATCACGTGAGTGTAGGTTAGAGTTGCCTAAAAGCTAGTGCCACGCAGATTCCTAAGGAAGATGTTCACAGAAGATATATTTTCTGTGTGAAATGGTAAGTCTCTAAAGGAAACACATTTCCATGTGAGAAAATGTAAACATTCCAAAACCAAATGTTTTCTGAACTAAACAACAGGAGATAATAGAATGGAGGTTCCTATCTTCATCTCTACATTTGACACAATAGTTTTATAATGTGTTATAATTTTCGTTCCTGCTTTTACTTTAATGTTTATCATGCTGTTTATTACTTTTCATTTTGTACAGTTATTTAGTAACTGTAGTTTGAAAATTCACTCCAGGTGAACACAAATTTTAAATTTCACATTGCCTTTGAGACCCTTTTCATCTGGGACTATTTTTCAACACAATTCTTAACCAGTCTGAAATTTTGTTTTAAATGGAACCATGTATCTATTACTTAACTCCTATAAGATCCGTTGCACAGTGTGTTCTTTTAATACCAAAGTGTTCTGATAATTATACAATCAGTGAAATAATCTCTGTACATATTTACCACCCATCTCAGAAAAAAACGTTACACGTTTATGGTTCCCAGTACCACATCGTTCTGCTTAGATGGTAAATTAATTCTATCAAGATTGGACCAAGTTACCTATATATCTGTATGTTTCCTTCCGAAGGTTTTATCCGTCACTCAGTCCACACCAGCTAATGTCCTTTTGATAACACTTTTATGGCCAGCTCAAACCTAATTTCCAGTCCTTATCCTTCTTCAGAAAATACCCCATCTTAGTTTGTTTGTTTTGAATTTCGCACAAAGGTACTCGAGGGCTATCTGTGCTAGCCGTCCCTAATTTAGTAGTGTAAGACTAGCGAGAAGGCAGCTAGTCATCACCACCCATCGCCAACAGTGACCGTCACATTATAACGCCCCCACGGCTGAAGGGGCGAGCATGTTTGACGCGAGGGGGGTGCGAACCCGCGAACCCCAGATTACGAGTTGCACGCCTTAACACGCTTGGCCATGCCGGGCTTCCCCTCTCAGTACTTCCCCTTACATATCACTCATTCATCAGACTCAGTGTCAAATTATCATCCCACTATCACTACTCTGCGGTTTCAAACGTGGGTTTTGGATTAACTGTACATGTAGCTTATTTAGTTTTCATTTCCATATATCATTTTTATCTGATCAGTGAAATACTCAACGTCTGTATACATTTGCCACCTATCTCAATAAGAAAAGTTACGTTTTTTAGTCCTCAGCACCACATCGTTCTGCTTAGATGGTAAATTAATGCTATTAAGTTCGGACCAAGTTACTGTATATTTGCAAGTTTCCTTCCCATCACTCAATCCACACCAGCATCTGTCCTTTGTGGCCAGGTCAAACTTAAGTTCCAGTCTTTATCCTTCTTCAGAAAACATTCCCTTTAGTACTTCCCTTTTAAATATCACTCATTCAACAGACCCAGTTTCAAATGTATCATTCCGCTATCGTCACTCTCTGGTTTCAAACGTGGCTTTTGGACTAATTGTACATATAGCTTATTTCCTTTTCATTTCCACTTATCATATTTCCTTTGTGGTATACAAGAGAACGTTATAACTGATGGATACAATCTTTTGCTGGTTATTTTGTGGAAGAACTGGTTTTAGAAAGGTACTGGACCAGCTAGATAATATTAGTTGGTTAAGAAACCTCTGTCATATCTTCTTTTAAAGGTTCATTCCCGGAATTTCTGGTATAGAAAGGAGATAGACTAGTCTAGATGTACTGTGTTAGCTAGGATATCACACATTACCATGGGAAAGGTGGACCAACCATGATACCTACAATTAAGGATGTCATCCTCTTTTTAACACCCAGTTTAGTGAAACATACTGTCAGGATGGGCGATGTCTGTATCTAGTTATGAGCGCTCTTCCACATGTATGTTCCTCTAAGTTGAGATGTTACACTCCATAGAGATGAATTGGGACACTTTCCGAAGGGTGCTCGTCTAGGTAAATTATACACTGTTTTGTACTCAACCAACTTTATGTAAGATATCATAATTTCTTACACTAATACCTCGACTCATATTTCTGGTACTTCTTTTCTTGGAAGCAGCTGCGACAGTAGAAGTAGTCACGTTCCTGTTGTAACCTTGGGTAGGTGGAACTAGTGGCGGCAGAAACTGAACGGTAAAGCCATCATATGAGAAGTGGTGTCTGTGTGAAATGTATTTACGGTGTATGAAAATATTAAGTTTTCATAAATTTACTATCATCCTGCAATAGCCGTTCGTTTCAAAAAAACATAGACATTACAGATGTAAGGCAAAGCTGAATATCGACATTACCAAAATGGTATTGAAATTTTATGTGTGTAATCTAGTATATATATATCTAAATAATTGTAGATAAACTCATCTACAGGTCCTTCTGTTTGTAAGTTCAAAAGTAGAATTAGTTGGCTTTCTTTATGCAAAATATTTGCCATCGTAAATTATCTGTATGTTTAACCTGTAAAGGCAGATCACAGATATAATGACACATATAAATGATGTAACAGTAATATTTGATTCCATGTAGTCCTAAACATTAATTATGGTAAGGATATTATTGAAACATTTTATTCAGAAGAGATTCAAAGATGTCATATTCACATGTTCAGATTATTTATGGATACAAATAACTGAAATCATGCATATTTTTTGCAATAAGATTTTTTTAAAACTGTAGGTATGCTGTATAAAAAAATTATAAAAACCAACAACAACTTAAGACTGAATTATTTAAACAGTGAACAAACAGTTTGTCTGATATATTTTCATTACATTGGTTCTTAACAATGTTGAGGAATGTCTTTACATTTGTTAATTCAAATATAACCACGTACCAAAAGTATAAAGTACTAACTAATTTACATTTGATCGTTTCTTTGTATAGTTTTACTTTTATTAGATAAACTTGTTTGTTAAAATATTTTAAACAAGCCTAAGTCTTCATAACAAGTTTTGCCCTACTTGATCCATTCAATAGTTGATTATTATTTAACAAATACTGAGGAAGAAAACATTTCTACATTTATTGAAATAATGGGATTTAATACGATCACATTTTATATTTTTTAGTAGTATACACAGGATTCAGGACGTTATATTAAAATAATTTTGCATGACAAAATCAACATCTTGAATATAAGGTTACACAGGTACAGTAACATAAAAAGCTATATTTGGTATTTAGTGTGTAGTTTCATGTCTCCAGGACTTTGTAACATTTTGGAAAGTATGTGATGGAAACTAATCATGTACGTGGATTATGAAGACGTGTTCAAATGAAGGTCTTTTCAAGATGGAGATAGTCCTTAAACGTAGTTGAATTGAGAAACAAAACAACATACATCAACACTTTCACTGATATACCTTCATTAACACTATATCAGTCCTCCATGGCTAGACAAGTAAGCTCTTGACTTCCAGTTTGAAGATGGCCGATTCGAATCCCTGTATCAACAAAAATGCTTGCCCTTTTAGCATTGTGGGCTTATAAAGTGACGGTCAATTCCGCTATTCATCACTAAAAGCGTAGCTTAAGAGTTGGCGGTGGGAAGTGACGACTAGCAACATTCCTCTAGTATTTCAGTGCTTAATTAGGGAAAGTTAGCGGAGATGACCCTCGTGTGATTTTGAAGTTCAAGCTACACCAAACCAATTAACACAATATCACTGGTATGTCTTATTCTATAACGGATATATTCGAATTTTATTTTGATATAGTTTTGTTGAAGTGGGTGTTTACTGTAAACTGCTATAATAATACCGTATTTTACAAAATTCACACCAATAACAGATTAGCGTCAGTCACAGCGACACCCATATTAATTTCTCAGAAGTCACACTGATACCTGCAAAGGTGACGTGATTGAAAGTGGAGCTAGTTTTACTATCTCGTATTTTATATGTAAACATGATGACTTTTTGTAACGTTTATTACACACAGGAAAACTTTATGTTTACAGCTTTGACTGATTATTTACACAAGGTAAAATGTTAGTAATTGGGAATGTCTATTAATTCCAATAATGAACAGACTTATTTTGCTGGCCATTCATTAATTTTGTTCACAGAGACACAGTTAGGGAATTCAAGACACGGAATACCTAGTTATTTTCAGTTACCTGGGGTTCAGTGCCTCATATCGAATACGTAAAAAGTTTAGATTTAACAGACTAAGTGTACAGTGTCAGACTCGTTAGTTTTGGTAATGTAGTCGAAGGTAAACAACGGGTAAAAATCTGTTTAACTGGACCCAAATGTCTTCTATATAATCACCTTTACTTACTTAACAGTATTTCATAAATGCTGACGGCTGGTATCTTTCTTTACCTAAAGATAATCAACTTGTTTGTTAAATTGTTTGATAACGTTTACCACATCTTTTAGTATTAGACTTAGACTGTTTGTTTGTTTTTGCAATTTCGCGCAAAGCTACACAAAGACCGTCTGAACGAATCATCCCTAATTTGTAGTTTAAGACTAGAAGAAAGGCAGCTAGTTATCATCACCCACCGTCAACTCTTGGGCTATTATTTTATCAACAAATACTGGGATTGACTCACATTATAACACCCCCCCCATGACCGAAAAGGCGAGCAAGTTTGTTGTGACAGTGATTGAAGCCCGTAATCCTCAGAATAACCTTATCACCTACCTATGATGTGACGTTAGACCCGACCCGGAATATATATCTAATTGTTTCCGTACACTACGTTTGTATTCTAACGTTACCCAAGATGTACATTTGTATTTCATAGGCCACGTACTAGTAAAATTTCTAACGCATGACTCTATCCAAATATTCACATTTCTTATGAGACAAGCTCCATTCACAAGATGTAATTAATTTGGTAAAATGATTCAACACTTACAAGTTATAACATAAGTTATATTTTCATATTAGTGAACTACTGATCCTGTTTGATAATAAAATGGTTAAAACATTAGGACCAACACGTTTATTAAATTACGAGTTGTTCACACATTGTAGTCAACTGGAGGGCCAGGACTTGACGGTACGTTGCACGTGTGTGACAGGAATATGATAGTGTAACTCACGTGCAGCGGCCACATTATTCTTCCTCGAGAAACCAACAATGACGACGAAAGTTCAATCCTGTATTTTGTTTAACCAACAGCATCACAACAAAGTAGTATTATTACACGATACAGTTCTTAGTATTTAATTGAATATAAGGTCATCGTTATTTCACTAATTTGTTATTAGGTCCAAGATGGCAGAATAAACAAAGCTGGTCAGGTGCATAACCTTTTTAACGGTCTGATACACGTTACTCCGACACCTACATTTAGACTCAAGACAGTGACATCTATAATAGTTTCAGTTACAGACACCCCTTTCTGTAACTGTAAACTTAACAACAAACAATGACAGGTAAGATGGATACATAACTAAAGTAAACTTTCTTCCGAGAACATTAAAATTAGTTTTATTTTAATTTTCTAAAGTTGTGTTAGATCTCCAGTGGTATGTCTATGGACTAACTACGTTAGAAACCGGCTTTCTATACTAGTGGTAGGCAGAGCACAGAGAGCCAGTTGTGCATGCATACATACAAATAGAAACTGTTGATTTTAAAACTTTATGGAATTAAATTAACAGATACTAGCTTCCAACTGAAAGCATGGAGTAATGGATGGGTATAAATCTTCTTTACAAAATTTAAGACACAGTAATGGTAGAGACCATACACTTATTGCGGGATTGACCTACAAGTTCTTCACTACTTCCACTGATAACTTATTATTCACGTTGGCATCTTTTGTATTAAACGTTAAGAACAATTAGTGAGACTGTATAACTATGGTAATAAAACTTATTAGGTTTAAACTAAATCTTCTCTCTAATTAGAAACACAAGTTGTAAGTTAATTATTCTTCCTGCTACAGTGTATTAAACCCAGAAGAAAATATAATAAGGTTTATCCTTCATTAGAGAAACAAGTTCATTGCAATGTATTTCTATTAACGTATCACTGCGTTCTAATGTTTAGAAACTTACTATTTATTTGTCAGATCTAGAACTTCTGTAAAGAAGTATAGTAAAAGAAACATCTCAACTAGAATATGAAATGAACCTGGTATATAATACATTTTAGTTTTACCGGTTGTATGTTCTTTGTGTATTTCAGTAACGGTGTAAACAGTTAAATAAACATGTTTACAGTTCTTCCTCTTTGTTATATTTTATTTTAAAATTGTCAAACCACTTTATCTTGTTAACAGCGATTACCAGCCCATAGTTAACTGTACGTCTTGGAGTCTCGTGTCTTTAAGTCTAAATTTTATAATTCTAAAGAATTCTATTAGGTAAAAGACTTAATGTTGTTTTCGTGTACTATCCCTATCTATCTTTCCTTAACATGTCTGAAGCACCTAGAAGGAGGTTTATTCATGTCAATCCCATATTGATTGTTTACTAATGCGATTGGTTTCACTCACCATTTTAAGCTATGTCTACGGACAACCTATTTCTAGTAGCAGTGTGGCTCCAAGAAGAGAAATCACAAATACCAAACATGTAAAATCAAAGTTATACATTGAAGGTTATTCAGTGTGATAGGCCAGTCTAACCTCTTATGATCCAATAGGGTCGTATGGTTGACACTTGTAGTGCAAGATAAACTGACACTGTTTATAATAAAAGTGGTTGATATACAAAAGACGTGTGAAGTTTTTAGGCTATATTCTTCACCTACAGTCAGCAGCAGAGTAGACACGGTGTCGACTTTGATGAATGTAAAGGCTTAATTGTTCCTATAAAACAGTAAGATATACATTACTACGAGGGAACCAATCTCAGTGAACTTTGGAGAGATCACTACATCAAATGTACAATGTATTGACAAGAAAAAAGCTGTAGACGTGTGCTATTTACAGCAGATCTGGGGTAATAGGTATTTATATACTTTGGTATGAAATAGTAAAGTATTTGTACTTTACAGAGACCAAAGAGACCAAGCAAAATTGAAATTATTTCTTTTGTCTCATTCTTAAGGGAGGGTCTTTGTGGTTTCTCCAATAAATGATTTTACTCAATTCTTGTATCTTAAGTTTAAAAGAAATCTTTCTCAGTAGCAAAGCTATACCTTTGTGATCTTAAGCCAGTTTTGACATTCGTGGGGGGCAGAGTACAGAGAGTCCATTTTGTACTTAACTGAAAACAAATCAATGGGGAAACATTTACGTGTATACATATATAAAAAATATTTTTATACTGTGATATTTTCCCGATTTAAGTTAAATTAAACGATATCACATGTACATAACATTTAGTTTTCTCGCGAACAAATGAAACTTAGACTCAGAACGAAACGTTAATATTGAGAATGATATAGGTAGTTATCTCCGATTATATAGATTTCACAAAAATTTATTAACATCACGCTACAGACCATAAAAAACCGCAGTAGTTAACGGTACGCAAACAAGTCAGTAATTTCAGGGTCAAACGTCATAGCAACAAAAAAGTTGCTGATGCAATAATTAAATTAATGATATGAATTGGAAAGCTCAGTCCCAACACCTAGCTTCGTCTGTCTTAAATTGTTAACACTAAATTCGATGATTGGCGTATATCTAGTGTTAAGAATTCACTTGAATATTGAAGGAAGTACTTAACATCGTACGGTACTGTGGACTTTCATTGTGAAACTTCGAAAACTCTTTGGAAAATGGTAGGAAAAAGATGAAAATCGAGTATTTTGTTTATGTAAACAGAAATGTACATATAAACGTGTAGAAGTATAAAAACACTACAAACTCCCCCCCCAGGAACAACTATTTCCATGTTTAAAAACGTTGTACTTTGTTAATGGATAAACGAGTTTACAATCAGGTTTATAACTTAGCAAACACATTAGCGAAAACAAAATTAAAAGTTACTATCACGGAAAGAGAAATGTACAAAGACAATGTCGGTATTACAGAATTGTGGTGCTAAAATCTGGAATTCGTTCCAAGAAGTGGCCAGTGTGAAGATAGCGAAATGATATTTCCGTTTTCAGTTTTTATTTGTATGTAGCAGCAGTAGTTTACTATTCATATAATTTACAACGAATTTTACCCGTTTCTTCCTAATTGAATTTCCCCAAAGCTGCTCAGGGGCTAAGTTTTCTTGCCATTCATGAATTAGAAATGATAAAATGAAGGGGAATAAAAGCTAATCAACATCATGCTATGGGCGACTCTCACTCAATGTTATTTGACAGTCACTTTTATAATGCTTCTACCGCTGCATAAATACGTGCTACAATTTTTTGCTCAATTAAATTCACTAAGTACAATATAAATATGCACCCTCAGTGGGGCTTGAACCACGAATCTATTCTTCGGTATAGAGTTGTTTTTTTATTCTACATAAAATTTTTCTCTCCAAGTACCTGCTAAATAAATATTGGAAACGTCACAGTAAGCCTTAATACTTAGTTTTAATATACTGTTAACAATACAAGTTTGTGTTGATTTTAATTCCTCTATTTTCATTCTGCTACTGTTTGTTGAAGCTCAGATCTCTTCAACTGAACCTTCTACATGATATTTGACCAATCTGTAAGAAAAGATTTGAATAAGGCATTGACATTTATTAAAAAACACAGAAATAGCAAGATACTATAATAGCTTTAAAGAACATTTTCAAATATATTTCTTGGTTATAATTCAAACATGATAGATGGCGCTTTTCCACTTACATCGAAGATTCGGAAGTTATCATTCGTGCGTATTCGATTTGCTCTTAAATACTCTACATTTTAAATGTTTCTTTTAGTAAAAAGTCGCATCTTTTCAAGAGAGTTTGAATCTGTGTTTAACTAAATGATAATAAGCCAATACTTTGAAAGAACTAGCATCTTTCTGCGACTGAATAATACAATCACACCTTAAAATACTTTGTTTTCTCATATAATTATACACTAATTAAAAGCCTTCTTTAAAACTTTAAAAATGAGGAATAAATATTTTAAGTTAACTCGCACCCATGTTAGATTTAACTAGCACAAAATATCTGTAGAGTTTAGGACCCTTCTTGATTAACAGAGACTCCAATGTGTCAGTTAAGCTTCCCTACAATATCTAATTATTTTACATTTAACCATAAGTAGGGTTAGCATGCGAAACACAACCCTTTGGGTATTAAAACGTGGCATTAGTACTTGTGCACGTAAGGTATGTTTGGTTTCAACAGCTTCTGAGCGAGAAGTTAAGCACAGTATCAAACTTCATGTACACAGGATCTGGGGGGGAGAAGAAACACTGATAGTAGACTCTATAAGCAAGTCTGACAACTATCCATTGTGTTTGGGTAATCTTCATGGCACTTTGTAACCACTCCCGTCGAAACTCAGAGGGTAAACGACTAATAAACCATTTCATAATTAGTTTCCCAATAAAAATCTACATTATACCTACTAAAACATGTTATCGTTGGAAACAGTCTTCACTTTGTAAATGAGCTCACAAAACATAACATTAAACGTATTTTTTTTTTTGCTTTATTTGTTGTAACCACAAAATTGCTCAAATGTTATCTGTACTGAGCGCACCACATGTATAGAAATCCAGATTTTGGGCTTTGTAAGCCTTCAGATTGACAGCTGATCCACAAGGGCACAAAATATATTAGTTGTGATTTTAGCACAGAATACTTATGGCATCTTGGAAAGATTAAAATTTTGTTTTTCTTTTCTGGTAAAATATTTTTCCAACGTTTATTTTTAAATTTGTTTTTGACAACTGGTAACAGGTTTTACTTTTTATCTTCAACCAATCAAGAAAGAATGCTAAAGGACGTGACAGAAACATTCTCCTTATTACAATACAGCTGACAGAAGTAGTAAAAAACATTTTCTGCAAATATTTTATATGAGTACATTGGAAGATTTGTTAAACTAAAACGCTAAAAACTGTTTTAATAATCAAATAATCTTAACAAACAGTTCAAATTTATTTGTTAAAATATATAGATTAAAAAGATAAACACTTTTTTTTTATAAAGTGTGTTTAAACCTACTGAACTTGCTCATTGTGGTATTTTGTTAATCAATTACTAAGTTAGTTTGTTTAAAAAATTACGTTTCGACACATAGTATTGATGGTATTAGTCGAAATGCTGTAAATATAAAACTCAGATCTTTTCTATTGTAAAGATTGTTATTGTAGTCAATATTATTCATTTATACCTTATTTGGCTTTGTTTTGCTTTCCTCAAGAGCAAATTTGCACAAATTGCCATACGAGTTGTTTTCACCACAGCAGTCGAATCTTTTAGTTTAGTGTTACGAGATTTCAATCTTACCGATAAACAATCAGATGGAATAAACTTATCACGAATGTTCTAAAAGTGAATATTGGAAGTAAAAAGGGATTTTGAGTTTAGTAAAAAGTTGTCAAGATGTAGAAAAAAATTGTTAATCCTTTATCTCTGTTACGGTTTACTTACAAATCTGTATTAGAAAGAAGCTCTCTTGGTTCTCTATCTCCAGTATTGTATTGAAGTTCGCTGTTAAATGTTTCAGGTATAAGGAAGACTAATGTTTGCTACTATTGACAAAGATTAGTGAAGGCACAGCGACGTGTACGTATTTATCTGAAAGAATGAAACAGAACCACTAAACTCAACTTAGTATTAAATTTTATAAAAGAAATAAATGAAAGTTTCAAAAAAAATATTTAACGCTATTTTACAAACAATAAATTTTCAATCTTTGCATTTGTTTTGTTAAACATATACAATAGGATATTCGTTTCGTGCCCACCACAAATATCAAAACAAAGTTTTTAGGGTTCCAAACAAACCTTCCACTGATCACGTGACAGGGACTTTTGTCTTTAAGGCTATACTTTTACAGCAATATTTCTTAGTGACGTATTGAAGGGATATAAGCACGTTCTTACAAACTGTCAAATAATCCTATTGTAAACACTTGATTGTGTTTAAAAGCTTTTACCATACATTTCAGGTTCTGTACAAATTACCTTGGCTATGGTGTATAATTTCGTTACATGCAACATCAGGGTACATTGTACTTTACAACAAATTAAAAGTTTATTTCATATTTATGAATCAGGGGAAATAATATATTTAATACTATTATTTATTATAGTCTGTTATTGCATTCCTATGAAACATAATGGGTGAAAGTTTCAGTTTCAAAAATGTAATGTCTAGTTTGAAATTTAAGTAATTAGTGATATTTCGAAATAGGTTTTCTTTCTGCCACTCAATACGATATTTCATATTTTTAACAGTATTTTAGACGGTTATTAAAAATGACGTTTTACGCACCCTTGGTAAGATGGAAAGGCATTGGTTAAGTCCTATGAAAAATAAAAGAAAAAAGTTTCCCAAGCGATTGTTAATACTAAGATAACGTCAGATAATGCAAGTCGGTTGGTACACAAAGTATAGTAATGTAGTTGTGTTTGATACCTGTCAGTGTTTATTATAGGATATTGTTAATCAAAAGTTAACGTTTTTAATACTAATGCATGACAAACGTGCTTTGTGGTTTTCTTATAAGAGAGCCACATTCGGTTATCTGCTAGCCCACTGAGGGGAATCGAAACACTATTTTTAACGTTGTAAATCCGTACACTTACCGTTTTATAGCAGTGGGCATGGAAAACGTAGCCAGATAATTCCTCTCGGTAAATACATTTTGTAGTGTTATTTCTCTTCATTGTTTTTATTTGTTTAGTGAAAAACTTCAGGATGGTCTATCAGGAGTTATATCCGCCGAAATATTCCATCCCCAAATTCAAGAATTTGAATCTGGGCCACTCAGGTTCCCAGGAGGTACTGTGCATGCAGCAGTTTTGTATACTTCTCATTGGAGAGAAAGAGTTTTGTAATGATGGTATGGAAAGGAATGTTGAACAAACAAAAGTTGAAAATAAAACTAACAAGTAATCTTGATATAAGTACCTAAATTACTAATAGTTGTAATAGAATGGCATAGACAGATATACATATTGTGGTGTTTGCATACCCGTTAGAACTGTAACAAGATTTTTAATACCCATAATAACAACACAAAACTATTAAATAAATTAGAAGACAACGCTTCGAAATCCCAAAATTTCTACATTTTGTACAAACAATCTTGAGATTCATTTTTACCTCGAATGGGTTTGTTGTTATCAGTTGAACTGATAGATAATGAGTGCGGCCAAGGTCATGAAAATAATTTTTTTTTGTTACAAAACAGTTGTGTTTACAACATTTAAACGAGATTGTATCCTACCCACTACTGGTTAGAGTGGTGTTAACTTATTGGAAGATTTTACTATGTACATAAAGGAGTTTACCTTGTTAAAATTGTTTTTAGTTCAATAGAGAGATTTATTTGGTAAAGCTCGTTTTCACGTTGCTCAATCCAAGTAGATTGCCAACTGGGATGGAGCCGTGCCTTAAATATAGGATTATAGTCCATGTATGGAACAGGCACAGCAGTGATAGTGCCAGAGCAAGTAGATTTAGCTGCAGTGCAGTGAGCTCATTCCCATGAATACCAACGTGGTCTGGTATCCAGAAAAACTAGATAGCAGTAGATGTTAAAAGAGAAATGGTCTAATCGGTTTTGAATAATTAGCTAGAATAGGGTGAGAAGTGATTCAAAGCTAGCAGAGAACTAAGCGAGTTATTATAAATAGTGAAATGTGAGTACTGCTTAGCTTCTGTGTAATCGAGGTCAAGAGAAATGGCATACAGTTCAAACAAGCCATGAAGAGCCCACACAGTCGCTAGATTTCGAACCATCTGTATAAATAGGAATGAAGAAGGTCCAAAAAGAATGTTTAGCAAATAAACAGTATTTCCAATCGGAGCGTCTGCTTTCCTCAGATGACCTAAAAGATACATCAATTCATCCAAATGTGCTTGGATATAAAGACGAAAAAAAAAGAGCAGTGACCGATCGTCTGTTCTAACAAGTGTGGTCCACTGAGGAAGGAAAACACATCTGCAGGTGAGCTGTTTTGGCAAGGAACGAAGTTTTGAAGCATATAGTAAAGATAGTTGCAAATGGCAGAGGTGCAAAGAAAGTTCATGAGATTGTAAAAGCTGATGTAGGGAAGTGCAGATAGCCAAGCGCAGAGTAAAATCTTTGATGACGAATGGGGTCCATAATCGAGTTTGGATTGAATAAGAGCACGATATATTTTTAAACATAGAACCTCGATCTGCTTCTGAAGTGGCAGAAGAGAAAACAAGAAGAATGCTTGGTGTTCTTGTATATTTGACCCATAGCTGCATGACATGTGGTTTCAGGATCAGCTTACGGTCAAAGATATGCCCCAGGAACCAAACAAGAGGAGCATTATCCCTGATCCTAAGGTCTTAGAGACTACTCGTCAAAGCAATTAGACAGTAGTTTGAAGAAATCTAGGGATCCTTCCCAGGCTTAAAAGAAATGTAGGACAATAGTTTGGCGCCAGACATTAAGTAAAACATTCTCTTACCAAATGTAGTTACAGTGCACATCATCAGGTCCAATTGATGAACTACCAGACCACTGAAAAGCCAGGCTCAGTTCCATTAAGGTAAAGGGACAACTATAGTCAAAAAACAAAATCAGCTTGAAAGGAAAGAGGTGATCGCTCTACTAAAGTCTTGACAGGTAAGAAGGTGTAGGAGGGAGTAGAAGTTGTAGATACTCGGCTAAAGATTGACGATGTTCCAAGTACCAGCTATTTCCTGACCATCAGAAAGAAAGATTTAGAGAAATAAAGTGTATTGCTCACTGACCTTTCGAAGCTTTGAAACCGGTGGTAAAAGATATGCTGGTTGTGAACTTTATCCAAAATTTCTTCTGACATTTGTAGCATTGGATAATTGGTTTTGGTGTGTTTTTCCGGTTCGGTCGTGTGTCTTTTGAAAAATAAAAAGCAACCGTTTTTTTAATAATTTTTCCTGATCGTCTTTTTTGTTGACGGTTACAACTATTACGCTGTTCACTCACTTAGTTTTATCAACTTTGTAGGATTAAACGAGATATATTGAGTCGCCTGTGACGGCCGCGCTTCTCGCGACAGCTATCGAGTTCGCAAACCAAAATGCTCTTGGCTACTTTTCAATCCTGCAGCGCGCAATTTAAACGCTGACTGAATTTTGCCCAAGTTTAGGTTTAGGGTTTTCGAGAGACCTGAGCTAGTCACCGAGCAAGTCAGACGTGCCAATATGTTATTCAAAACGAAACGTTCATCCTCGCCAGTCAGGCCGTTAGTGCCGCCTGTAATCGTCGACAGCTTACCGCCGAACCTCACGCCGTACCAAGTCGCCACGTTGATCGCCCGAGCTAAGCCTGGGGCAACCATCGAACCGTCCAGGACCCGTATTTTACGCCGGGAGGAATCCTCATCCAACCAGCCACTACTGCAGACCAAACCTATCTGTGCCAGCCATGGAACACTGAATTTAAAGTAAGTTGTTCCCCTACTAAAAGTCCAGTCAATCTTTATTCTGTATTCCTCAGGGGCGTCGACCCATCAATTCAACCAGATGAAATCAGACAAACCATAGAACCCCAAATACAAGCCAAGGTATACGCAGTTCATCGAATTTATTCTAAGAACAGTAATCATCCCACACACTTCATGAAGATAGTGACAACATCGAAGTACAGTGCCGACTGTATTTTACGAGATGGCTGTTATTATCATATATTTCATTTTAGAGCCGAACGCCCACATCGACGACCACTCAAGAATGGTTCAAACCAAGCACCTAGATATCGCAAACAACCAACGGAAATCTTCCAACAGGAAAATACCAAAATACCGCCGAGTCCAGACCGTATTAGAAGAAACATGAAGACGGATTCAGACAACCCGACTCAGAAGACGACAACACCCATTGTTAGCAACACGCCAAGTTCCAGTAGTTCAAGAAAGAAAAAGGACAGTTCCTGCCAGACTTCAATCCTAGTTCCACAGAATTTAACAACCAGCCAGACTCAAACCATTACGAAAATAACCATCGACGTGACAGCACAAACTGAAAAACAATCTACCTCCACGCAGAAAACTCAAACCAAAATCTCGAGAAGAAACAAAGCATCACAGACCAGCGAAGAACAACTCACCGAAGAACAGCCAGTAGTTCCACCACCAAGACCACGTTTCTCAGTTGCACCAATGGGCTTCAAGTGTGGAAACAAGTTCATGATGAAGTTACCACCCGATCTACAAGACTGCAGCTAACAGTTTCCACGTACACCACCAACATAGTTCATCAGTTTTTATTTATTTATTTTTTTCCCAGCTACTTCCGGGCACGGTCTGGGTAGATTATTCGGCGCCCAGGCCGTGAAAGTGGGTTTTCTCGGGGCACTCCCGTTTCCCCCCCCACAGCAAAATCTCTGGCATCGGACCTGTAGGTCCCAGCCTCATTCTGAAAAGGGCCGTTTTCCCAGTCAAGGGTATCTAATCAATTACAGTAAATTTTAAAAACCAATTCGCCAGCCGCCAGTGTACTCCATCCTCGAGCCAAGGTCTGGCTCACTTCACTTTCGCTGCTTTCGTCCAGTTCTCCCGTCCTTCCTCTCACTCACAAATACACCACTACATTTTTTTGAAATGTTAAAAATAAAGTAAAAATTCCACGGATATCTTAAAACATTTCTCATGTAAAGGGGACGAAGAGGAACTACAAAGTTCCTGAACACCCCAGTTGGAGAGAGAACTCTTCTGATTTCTCTCTCTCGAAACTGAACCCCTGCCACGTTAGTTTAGTTTAGTTTAGCCCAAGTTTATTTTTCAACATGCCTCCACAACAAGCGTCTGGAAAAGCTGTGAAGAAGGCCGGAAAGGCCCAGAAAGCCGTACGAGCTGGAGACAAGAAAAGCGAAAGAAGAGGAGGAAGGAGAGCTTCAGTATTTACATTTACAAGGTTCTCAAGCAGGTCCATCCCGATACTGGAATCTCCAGCAAAGCTATGTCTATCATGAATAGCTTCGTGAACGACATTTTCGAGAGAATTGCTGCCGAAGCTTCTCGTCTGGCTCACTACAACAAGCGATCAACTATCACGAGCCGGGAGATCCAAACTGCAGTGCGTCTGCTTTTACCTGGAGAATTGGCCAAACACGCCGTCTCCGAAGGGACCAAGGCTGTGACTAAGTACACCAGTTCAAAGTAATGTGTTCTTCTTCTCTTTTCATTCAAACGGCCCTTTCAGGGCCACCACATCTTGAAAAGGAGAAAGTCACATCGAATCTATTTCACTATTAACAGTTCAAGCATGCTTTCTCTATAACCATGCTTATAACGTGCGAGTAGAAATACACACATTATTAGAGAGTTTTGTTCCATTCCCACCTCTATGCTCTCAGTGAGTATTTTTCGTTTGTAGTTAAGTGAATGAAGACAGACAAACGAACGTATACACACCCAGCCAATACATGTCGTCACCGAAAGGTACAAGATAATTATGATAATAACAAGAAAACAACAGCTACTCATTATTTAAGAAAGCAAAAAAGAGAGAATGACAGAGGGTTAATCGATACACGGAAATAGTTATTTCATTTAGAGTGACATCCATTACATGTTTAATATCCATGCGCTTGGGAGAAAACGAAATAGTGTCTGAGGGACAGAGCAACAGAGAAATTGTCTCTATTAAGGAGCATAAATCATATTAGTTATTAATAACTAGTAAATCTAATAGTAAGGCACACTATTCAGCCGTATATGCATGTGCATACGGAATAGATTTCTCCATTACATTTGTGAAAGGCTCAGTACACTTCACTAAC